>NC_056726.1:1008050919-1008125919 GCF_019279795.1 Protopterus annectens
CCTGATCATCACCAACATGGGGACTCTATGCTCCAGACCAGAAGTGTATCCCTCACTGGTAAGATCAGACCATAAACTAATCTCACTGGATATTCACATCCCGACCCCACCCTCTGCCCAGAAAACCACAGTGAAAAACTTCTCTAAAGCAAATTTCACACTCCTCAAAACCAAGGTGGAATCCTTCAAAGCCCCAAGGCCTGTGGAGAATACGGCCCAGACCGTAGAATCCTTTATAAACGCATTCTATGAACACCTTCAGGAATGCATGGATCATGCAATCCCAAATAAAACCAAGACCCAATCCTCCAAAGGCAGGCGTCCTGTCTGGTGGACCCCAGCCATAAACAAACTATACAATAGAAGGAGGAAGCTACTACATGATATAGCAAAATCCCAAAAAGGGAAGGCATCTCTGATCAGTATTAGCAAACAACTACGGGCACTCATAAAATTGTCTAAGGCCAGCTTCAAGAGAAAAATTGCACAGGACACTAAGGATAATCACAAGGCTTTCTTTAGTTATGTTAGGAACCTGGGTGGGAATTCCCAGATATGCTCAGAATTAGTCCAAAATGACAAAAATACACTGAACCCACAAACATTGCCAACATCCTAGCTGACAGGTTCAGAGCAAACTTCTCCCTCCCCACCAAAAGGGTGAATATCTATCCCAGCAGAGTGCTGCCCCCCTGACATCTCAGATGCTCAGGTAAGAGCCACCCTCTCCAAAGCAAAAAACACAGCATCAATGGGACCAGATGGTGTCCCAGGCTGCGTCCTACATGAACTCCAAGAAGAGCTAAACCCAAACATAAAACTACTGTTCAATCTCAGCCTTACTACAGGATATGTACCCAAAGAGTGGCGTACAGCAACAGTGGTCCCTCTCCACAAAGGTGGTACCTCAACAGTTCCTGGAAACTACTGCCCCATAAGCCTGACTAGCTTGGTCTGCAAAGCTATGGAAAGGATCATCATGGACCTCATAAATAAAGATATTGGGGGACCTACAGGCACTGGATCCTACAAAGTTAGGCTTTGTTAAGGGCAGATCCTGCCTCTTAAACCTGGTTGATTTCTTTGAAACAGTCACCAAGGCCATTGACGAGGGGAAGGTGGTCCACACAGCCTACCTGGACCTCACAAAAGCCTTCGATACAATACCCCACTTGGGCATTATAGATAAGCTCACCAGCTTAAATATAAACCCCTATGTCACTAGATGGGTTGCAAACTGGCTCAAGGACAGAACCCACATGGTTAGAATTGCTGGAGCCATGCCAGACTCCAAACCAGTTACAAGTGGCATCCCACAAGGCTCAGTCCTGGGACCTCTCTTGTTCGGTATATATTTCTCGGAGGTACAGGCAAACACGGAAGGACTGTGGATGACCAAGTTCGCAGATGACTGCAAACTGGGCGCCATAATCGACTCTCCAGCCGACATAAACATCCTCCAAAAGGGCCTCATAGAAACAGACAACTGGTACCAGAGCCATGGCCTCAAGCTAAACGCCAAAAAGTGTATAGTCATCCCCTTTGGCAAAAACAAAGTGCCCACAAATTACCACATAGGTGATAATCCATTAAGTACAGTAGAAGTAATTAGGGACCTGGGGACCCAAGTTGATAGCAATCTCTCATTTGACAACCACATGGCCAAAGTGGTTAGAAAAACATTTTATATAGCCCACCTAATCATGAAGGGATTCACATCTAGATCAGGGGAGGTCATCGTGCCTCTTTACTCATCCCTCATCAGGCCCATAATTGAGTACAATGCCCCTTTTGGGATGTACCTTACCAGACAACTGCAGCAACTGGAAAGATCCCAAAAGTACCTCAGCAAGAGGATCAAAGGGCTCAAACAGATGCCATATGCTGCCTGGTTAAAGAAATTCCAGCTCTACTCAGTGGCATACCGCCTGCTCAGAGGCGATCTGTGCCTGACGTATAAAGCCATATCCAACCCAGAATTAATGGACATGCTGCACCTCAGAAAATCCAAATCCCATCGAGCTACGTGCTCGAGAGACTTGAACCTCAGCACTGAAATAAATAGGACATGCTGGAGGGACAGATTCATAACCCAGAGTCTCCCTTCACTCTGGAATAAAATCCCAGTCCAGGTTAGGCAGAGTCCCTCATTGACTCTCTTCAAGAGGAATCTTGATGAGTGGATGGGAGATCGTAGGTTTACCCCGGTTATCACTTCTGTGTCACTGTTAGACAGAGGCACAGTATACTAACCTCGAAAAAGGGCATAGCAAAATTAATTTAAAATGGGTGGTGAAAGCCAAACACACTCTGGCTAGGCTTATAAATGCCCTAGGGCAGATAGCCGAGTATGAACCTATGAACCTATGCACATATGCACAGATATGGACATAGATAATATATGCATATCACCCCTCAATACTACAAAGCACTGATGTATATCCTGTTCACTAATCTACATTAATCTACGCCCGCTTCTTCACCAGTCAGCACACCGACACTCCCTCATCATGCCATGGCAGTACCAACCTTATTTTGGCTCCCCAATGCCCTGACCAAATTTCCCCTAGTAGTATAAATACCACCTTGGATGTCCCCTGAAAAATCCAATAGCCTAGTGGGAGTAACCTGGTCATCAAAAGATAAATAAATAAAAAGAATCATTGATTTTAAATTGCTAGACAATGTTTACACTTTGATATCATTTTAAAATATTATGCTCACAGTGTTGTCATTGTCTGATGTACTACTGTGGATATTTTCTCTGCAGGCCTCTGATAAACTACAAGCTTTCATGGCTCAGTCAGACTTTCCCAGTAAAGAAATGCAAATAAATAAATAAATTAATTAAAAACCAGCACGCTCAGAAATAGCCACATGACTCCAGTCTGGGAGCTGCACTGGTTGCTTATTGTTGTTCAATATGTGTTTAAAATCCTGACTCTCCCCTACCGTGTTTTTTGTAATTGACCACTGCTTACCTAAAAGCACTGCTCAGATCATAGACACCTCAGGTAGAAAAGGGGGATCCTATTTGTTTCTGAAATTACATGGAAAACTCCATTAGACTACCTTCTTGTCCCAGTTATATAGAACCAAGCTACCTTTCCTGGTTCAACTGAAGAAATATGAGAATTTCTTTTAGAGGTCTCTGAAATGTGATTTATTTAGGAGATTCCATCTGGAACCCATGTGGACACATTTACTACTTTTTGATTTCTTACATTTATTCTAAACATTATTTTACCCTTCTAAAAGTTCTCACAGTTTTAGTTTATTTTTATGTTTTTGCTTTTCAATAGTGTTTTTTAATGTGTTTGGGATTGTCACCATTATGCCAAATTATCCCCTCCCTGTATTCTGCTTGCTATTTGATATGTACAGTTTGTCTACCAGCCCACTTATATACATTTCTTTCTAGGCCTTTATTTTATTTCTTTGACAAAATAAATTATTAAAAAAATCATTAAGTGATAGGTTCGTAGATTAGTACTAAGCTAACTGCCCTTGCATTTTAATTTTAGCCCTCATCCCTATTGTCTTGTGAGAACCCTGCCCCCCTTGTGTTTGTAAGGCAAACACCTTAACCATTAGGCCAACCTCCCAACCCTGTTGATAAACAGTTGAACCTTCTTTGTTTACTTCTAAAGCAAATAAGCAAGTATATATGAAGGAAAAAGAAAGTTGTAGATACATGCAAACAAATGTTGTCTGGCATCCACATTAAGCAGTACTAGGCTTTGTCCACCTACCTTCACCCCTTAAAGTCTGTTTGAAACTATAATCAGTTCCTTCTTGTGTTGCCTGCCTCCTGTCTTCCAGTGAAAGTCCCCCAACCCTTAGTCTCTATGCATGAGCGCTGGAGTTACAGAATAGTGCTAATGTCTACAAACAACTGACAGCATTCATCATAGATACAACGAGGCAAATCTCTGTCTTTTCTGAATTTTTATTTGATGAATAGCCTAGTTAGCAAAGTTGAGCAGACAGAACTAAGAGCTCCAGATTCTGCACTAAAAATAACTTGTCTTCCCAGCAGCCCTCTGCTCTCCATACAAGCTCAGAAATTGCCCATTTAAGGCTTTCAGTATTTTCTGCATGGCTTCTGTAACTTGCCATGTGTATGTGTGCATGTGTAGCATGAGTGCATGTGTGTGCATGTGTGCATGTGTGTGTGTGTGTGTGTGTGTGTGTGTGTGTGTGTGTGTGCGTGTGTGTGTGTGTGTGCGTATGTGTGCGTATGTGTGCACATCTGTGTGTGTATTTAGGAGATGAGGAAACATACTCTACCCCCTTTAGGTCTGCACTTTCCCACTAGCTACTGAATACTGCAAACTGTGAAACAACGCTCACAAATTTCAAAGTTGGCTATTATTTTGACATTCATTGGCTTCTAAAACTGCTGATTATGTCTTCTTCTGGCTCACTTTAAGTTTATTAAAGCTTGTTAAAATCTATATTGCTGATTAGAAGATTTTTAATAACTCACTATGTGTATTGACTATCTCTGTTAATATCATTACTAGCAGCATTTTAATACAGTCCCATTGTGGTCTGAATGCAATGTCTTTCATTCGTTTCACCACTAGTAGACACTGTAGTGCAGTCCTGTTGATTGTATCATAACTTCTTAGATACCATTAACAAAATCCATGACACCGGCCTTATAGCATCTACTCTCTTTCTTGATCTATCCAAAGCAGTGATACCATATCCCACTCTATCCTTCTCTCTCAACTTTCTTCTATTAGTCTGTCTTCCCCTTCACTTACCTGGTTTGAAAGCTCTTTCTCTAATAGACAACATGCCATCAGATGGCAGCACTCAATCTCTCCCTACTTCCACAACCCTACTGGTGTACCTCAAGGTTCAATTCTTGGTCCCCTTCTAGTTAACATGTTCATTAACAACTTGCACCAAACTTTACCACACTCCTCTCTAGTCTAATATGCTGATGACTCGACTATAGTCTGTTCTGCACCCAACCCAGTTATCCCCCAACAATTAACCCAAACAACTTGTTACTGTTGAATATTGACTCCACCAAAATTGCCTGTCCTTAAATGCCGAAAAAAAAAACATGCTGTTTACCCCCCAAAAAATACCTCTGTCAATATTCAAGACTTTAACATTCTCTCTTTGAACTCTATAAATATTTAACTTGTATCTAATACTAAACTCTTAGGGGTTATAATAGACAGCAATTTAAAATTTGATCTACATATCCAATCCAATATCTCTAAGACCCACAAAAAACGTGTTCTCCTCTACAGGCATCATAAATTCCTCTCCCCTCCTACTAAACAAGCTTTAGCCCTCTCTTGCCTGCTTTCTTCTCTTATTTATGGTGCTCCTTTACTAACTAACCTTCAGTCATCCCTAAAACTAAAATTAGAATCATGCTATAATAAAATTGCCAAATTTGCTTCTAACCTTAGCTATTCTACCCATCACTGTATAGCCTTAAGAAATCTCCACAGGTTCAAATTCCCACACTTCCTATTATACCTCCAACTAACTACCTCTCATAGACTAATTTGCAAACCACAAGGCTGCCCTGCACTCAGCTCCTTATTTGTCCCTTACTCCCCTATTAGGTAATTTCGCTCAGAAAATCAAAGCCTACTACAAGTCCACAAGCCTATCCATCCAGTTGGTAAACTCCTATACTCCTGGACTATGGCCAGACAGTGGAATGATCTCCCCTCCTCTGTACATTCTGAGCAGCATCCCACCAAATTCAAAACTGCCCTCCAAAATCACCTTCTTTCCAACTGGATTTGCAACTGTTATGCCTTGTCTAATGCTATCCCCTAATCCTCTCTCCCCTAAACTCAGTCCTAGTCTTGCTCTTCTTAACATTACAGCCACATAAGGACACCTTTTTTCCAGTCAAACAGACCTTGATGTCACATTAACCATCACTAAATCTTTTATACTTCTTCCTACTTTCATGCCATGTAACCTCTTAGGTAGGTACATAGGTTCATAGGTAGGTACTAGGCAATCTGCCAGAGGGCATTTATAAGCCTAGCCAGAGTGTCTTTCTTCCTCTTCCCTCTTTTCTTTCGCATCCTCTCTCCTCAATTATTCAGACTCAAATGCACTGTTACTCCACACATAAACTGATAAACCTAGCTTTCTTCTTAATTCACAGATGATTTTTGCTTCATTTAAATCACCTTTTTATCTTTTGCTTTAATTTAATTCTACATTTGTAGTTCTAAGTTGTATCACGTCACTGCCATTGTTGGTATTGTAGTATTCTTGAAAATTTTGTAACTACCTTGTGGTAGCCACCTCTGTATTGTACTGTAATTTTCTGTATTGTATTAGCCTATTGGTGCTTTTCTCCCCAGGCCTCCACTGAAAATGGCCTCTTGTCAGCCCAGTGGACTTTCCTGGTAAACAAATGTGATAAATAAAAAAAAAATAAATAAATTTACTGCTAGCAATAATACAGTCCTCTTGTAATCTGCGTGTCAGGATGATTGTTATCTTGGACAGCTCACTCCACTTAATCATGCATGCTGTCATAAATAGTGGGTCATGAAGCAATCAGTATTTCATCTCCAGGTCCCAATGCCTAGAAAGGACTTCCTGACCAACTCTAACATAAAAAAATAATGATAAAAAACAAATAAATAAGCCAATAGGTACTGTTTTTGCAAACATTATGGCTCAGCATGTGGTAAAGCTATGGTGATTAAATATGCAGGTAATTATACTTTACTCTGCAAGACCTCTAATATTCCAAACTTCTCAGCACAGATCCATAAGTTCATAGATGAATAATAGGTTAACTACTCTGAAGGGCCATTTTAAGCGTAGCCAATATCCCAAGGTCAGAACCAAACCCTATGGCTCAGAATTTGCAACATGAAGCTAATCTTTAACTTTACATGCCAAAACTAAGCTTCTTCTCCTTTTTCCCGGTTAGGGGTCACCACAGTGGATCACCTGTCCACTCATGATTGGCAGTGGAGTTTTACGGTGTCGAGTTGCCAGCCCAGCACCCAACCTTCCACAGAAGAAACACACATGCCTAGGGCCAATTTAGAGTATCCAATCCACCTACAGCATGTCTTTGGGATGTGGGAGGAAACCCACGTGACCACAGGGAGGGCATGCAGACTCCGCACAGAAGGCACCCCAGCAGAGGATCGAACCAGAGAACCTCCTGCTGTGAGTTGGCAATGCTAACCGCTGCACCACCGTGGCTGCCACATGCCAGAACTAAGCTATATTGTTTAATACAAGCAGTTCTAACCTCTTCAACAATGTGGAGAACATGTCAGCATTAGATGGTAAGTCTGTAAACCTGCTGATTGTTAGAGCAGACAGAGAATCATAATGTAATCTAATGTGTCAGATGTGTTCTACTTTCTACAAATCCAAAAATCTGGACTACTTTACAGAGCCAAGAAATTTACAAGTAGATATGTCTCTCTCTTATCAACTTGCCTCCAACATCCTAACATTCATTCTTTTCTGTGTTTTAAAGGAGAGCTTCAGCATTTCATCCCCACTACTGGAAGCAGGACTATTCGACCCCGGACAGTTCGACTCCAATGCATTTTAATGCAATTTCATGTATACATTTATATGTTTTGTCTTGGAACTTTTTAGTGGACAGTTCGACCCCAGACTATTCAACCCCAAACATATTCTAATATATAATATTCTAATATATACTTTATCATTATGCAATAATAACACCTTTATTTTTTCATTGTATATATTTTTTATTAATATTATTATTTTAAATAATTATTACATTTGTTAGTATAAATGTAAGTAAATATAATTTTAGTATAAATATAACTTATAAACTTTAAGACTTTTTTATTATTATTGGTTTGCAGGGTTTTACTGTATTTGTAATTCATTCTTCATTATATGCATTTCTCATAATTGATAGTCGTATTATGTTTTATATTTGTTGCATTTGTATTATATTTTAAATTGTTTTAATCCGGTTTGCTTACTAGCCTTCTTATGGCAATACTGTGAACTTCCGGATGTCATTGCCCATGTTTAGTTCATTCGTTCTTTTTTTTTTTTTACTTGTTCATACTTTTTTATATTCACGATGATTAATATTATATATAATTTTCAGTTCACGATAATTAAATTCCAGCTGCTGCATTGCCTACATTTTAATTGTGATGACATCAGCTTCTGCAGTAACTGCGCATAGCTGATCAGTTTAACTGCTCACTGAATAAACACAGCATGTCACATATTTTGAGGATCAGTTGTTGTGTAGTTTCCACTGTACGTGCAGTGATTCTATGTAGATTTCCTCACATTGAATGCAAGATTTTTTTTGAAAGAAACTCATGGCAGTTCACCTAAGTGTAACCGAGCAGTACTCTAAACCGCATATCCACTAGATCCTCAGCTAGTCATTCTCTCTATATAATGACTGCTATCTTCTTCAAATAGCACACTCGTATTTAAGCGTTTCCACTGTTTCTCAAAGTACAGCTCTATGCCTGTTTTCAATTCAAATGCCAAAGAAAGTATTGTACAAGTAAAGCACATCGGAACATCGTAAGTGAAGCAGAAGCTTATCGGAACAAAAATAAAAAGAAAGACTGGAATATACAGGTTTGGTGTTTTAATTATATTTATTTAAATAATGTTATTTTCTGTAATGTAATAGTAGTTGATGCACATTATTAGAAAAGAAAGACTAAACAATTTTAAGAATGTTTAAACTGTCTTTCTTTTGTATTTATGTTCTGACGTGCTGTTGCTTTACTACCGTTCATTCTTTTACGTGGGTCCAATCGTCTGGAGTCGAATAGGTCGGGGTTGAATTGTCTGGGGGCAAATCTGCAGGGTCCAAATGCCCTGTACCCCCACTACTCATACAAATGTTTTCCCCATACAACTAATAAAACATGTTTCTTTTTATGGGCAACACCAGACAGTATTTCCACCATGTTTTTTGCAACTACGACATCCGCGGTGGTGCAGCGGTAGCATTGTTGCCTCACAGCAAGACGTTCTCCTGTTCGATTCTCTCCTGGAGTGCGGGGAGTGCCTTCTGTGTGGAGTCAGCACGTCCTCCCCGTGGTTGGGTGGGCGTTCGAAAGACATGCGTAAATGGGCGTGCCTTCGTTGAAAGTTAAACGTCGAGCTGGCACCTCTGCGTTCGTCAAAATCTACTGCCACTCATTAGCTGACCGGAGTTCCGCTGTGGTGACCCATAACCGGTAAAAGACAACAACAATCCCACATTATTATGAATAGGAATTTGCTTCAGTCTACATTGAATATTCATGTCTCGAGAACAGACAATATACTAGAATAGTAAATAAGTTGCCAGGTCAGGATATCGGTTTGCACTATTACCCATAGATAACCGAGCAGGTCAGCAATGGAATAAATCAACTTCACCCTTTATCAGTGTGCTCTGAAGGCCAATAAGGGACATTGCTGTAAGTTATGATCAGGATTCATAACAAAAGTCCGCAATTTAACTACTTTGTTATAAGATTTAAATGTACCATAAAAGGCAATTTAATAGCTTATAGTCAAGGGAAAAAAGGCAGAGAAAATCAATAAAAAAGGCACAGCTTCCACGTACAGTCTGGAAAATGATTCACAGCACTGTTTTCTGTAAACTAATGCAAACACAAAGCAGTTAAAAATTGTACATTATCACTTTCTAGAACTTATCACATTCTGGGGACACAAATTGCATTATGGGCGAAGGAAGGACAAATTCAAAAGTAAAATTATTTCAGTATGGCAACTCTCATCAGACCATGTTGAGGTCTAACAAATTATAAAATAATACCGATCACCTAGACTGAAGGTATCAAGAAGAAAGCTCAGTACTGTATAAAAGCTCAAGTTACTATGACATTTTTTATCAATTTCTAAGTGGATTTCAAAGCAGCTGTTAACAGACAGTTTAATGTGCTGGAGTCCTTGAAGAGCTAGTTTCTACTGAATGTCTAAACAGCAACAACGAAGGAGGTGGAATTCTCTTTTTAGAAGAATCATACTTTCAGCAAGATTAATAGATTTGTATCAGTTCACCCACTGAGTCACTGCTCCTTTTTCTTCAGAAATGTCTGTGGTTTGAATTCAAACCACACGTGGGTATTTTCCAAACAGATGGACAATCCTCCACTCAAGAATGAAATGATTCTGCTTCATGCACTGCCTTCTCTCATCAAACTCCAACCTTTCCTGCATTCCACCTAGCTACAGCGGATCTGGAGACTCTGCACTACTGTTGATAGCAGTCAAAGAAACTCCAACCTAGTACAGCCTAAAGTTGAGAATTTGCTGCAGTCAGAGAAAGGCAAAGTCAGAAAAGATATTGTTCAGAAAGCACCAGGATATTTGTTGTGGCACCATTTCTCAGGAGAAGCTCAAACCAAAGGAGTTAGTCATTCAGAATTCTAAATGTTTTACGACAAAGGTTTGCTAAGTTAAAGGCATTCTTTATGGGTGATACATTGATGACTCAGGGAGATAATTGTTCAGGATCATCAAAACCTGAAGGACATAATAACATGCATGCAAATGAAAGAAATACACCCAAATGTGAAAGAATTACAGCAGAACAATCAATACATCGATACCCAAATTAAAGACTATGAATAGAACTTGTTGTTTTACCTTCAAGAAGATTCAATTCCTCGGGTAAGAGAATGAAGCATTAGCCAACCTGTTGAAACAGGAGGAAGATGAAAAAATAGTGGAGGACCTCAGATCTACTCACCCAACCAAAAACAAACTATAGTTGTAATGTACAGACCACAAAGATCATACTTATGGGAAGGATCCCAAGTGTGGAAGTAATAGAACAAGAACATTTATTATCTGTAGCAGCAGTAAAACCACCAGTATTTGGAGCAATCATCGTGGCAGCTGTAGACAGTAAGAAGAAACCACTTTTCCATTGAGACAGGAGGCCAACTGAGATGAAAGATGGAAGGCAAACGTAGAAGCTTATAACCCATGGGTCTGAGAGAGTTATGTGGTGTACTAACCCCTAGAAGTGTGACAGAAGATATTAAGGTATAAGTAGGGTGGGGCAAAGGGGGGCACTTGCCCTAGGCACAAGGTGTCAGTGGCACAATCTGCAATGCTGGCTCTCATTTTCTGAATGCCAGCATTGCATTTGCATTGAGGTATGAAGCTCTTCAGTGCTCCTTGTGTGTCACATGCAGCACAGGCATTCAGAAATGAATGCTGATAGTGGCTGCATTTCTACTCACGGCTGAGGTGCTATCTGTGTGTGGTATTTAGCTGTGGCAAGTCACTTGTTACATTTGTAGCAAGCAGGTTGCTACTTTATTTATTTTTTTATCCCCAAGTAGAATACCTGTTTTTTTGGTCATCAAGTTGAAGTGTAAGAGAACCTTTTCTGGCACTTAACTTAAAGCTGAAAGGGCACCAAACCCCAGAATGGCATAGGGTGCCACAATAGGTAGCTTCAGCTCTGAGAAAAGGGGTTCAGAGTTACAGGGAGCTCTTGCGTTCCCAGAGTGCAGAAGGAATAAACACTGCTTATCAATATTGAAGGCAAAGTCAACCAAATTAAAACAAGTGCAGGTCAGTAAGCTGAAAGGAGGGCTGTTGATTATTCACAGAAAAAAAAGCATGTACTAAAGCCAGACTGTATTCTTAGGCATGGACCCTAAGAAAGCTGGCGTCCACTTATGCCAAAGATAATTCACAGAGTTCATTCGGGAAGACAGACGAAGCAGTAGAGGACAGGAACTTATATCTTCAATCACCCTTTAATGAAGATGTAAACCTGATAGCTGTCCCTCTGAAGGAATAGGACTGCTATTGTGCCAAAAAGGATTTTGCTAAAGAGTTGCCCTACGGAAAAGACAGATGAGTTTTGATAGGTTTACCCCAGGTATCACTTCTGTGTCACTGTTAGACAGAGGCACAGTATACTAACCTCGAAAAAGGGCATAGCAAAATTAATTTAAAATGGGTGGTGAAAGCCAAACACACTCTGGCTAGGCTTATAAATGCCCTAGGGCAGATAGCCTAATATGAACCTATAAGGTAAATGGGAGTCGGTAGTAGTGCCAAAAGTTGTTTGTAACAAAAATTTCAGCATTGAGCTTTAGTGCGAGTGCATGTAAGTATGTGCACATGTGCGTGTGTGCGTGTGCATGTATGTGTGTATGGAGGTTTTGTAATTTAGGGTTAGAGCAAGAGCTACAGAAGGGAGTTGATATGTATTGTGTTCATAGGTTCATAAGTTGATACTAGGCTATCTACCCTAGGCCATTTATAAGCCTAGCCAGAGCGTGTTTGGCTTTCGCCACCCCTTTAGATTAGTTGACTGTGCCTCTGCATAGTAGGTCACAGAAGATAGCCCTTTTAAGGTTAGTTTACTGTGCCTCTGTCTAGTAGGGACACAGAAGAGATCCCAGGGGTAAACCTATGATCTCCCATCCATTCGTCAAGATTTCTCTTGAAGAGGGTCATTGAGGGGCTCTGCGTAACATGGATTGGGATTTTGTTCCAGAGTGAGGGGAGCCTCTGGGATATGAATCTGTCCCTCCAGCATGTCCTATTTATTTCTGTGCTGAGGTTTAAGTCCCTGGAGCGTGCAGCTCTAAGGGATTTGGATTTCCTGAGGTGGAGCATGTCCATTAATTCTGGTTTGGACATGGCTTTATACGTCAGGCACAGATCGCCTCTGAGTAGGCGGTAAGCAACTGAGTAGAGCTGGAGTTTCTTTAGCCTAACTGTGTAGGGCATTTGTTTGAGTCCCTTGATCCTCTTGGTGAGGTACTTTTGGGGTCTTTCCAGTTGCTGCAGGTGTCGGGTAAGGTACATCCCAAATGGGGCATTGTATTTAATTATGGGCCTGATGAGTGATGAGTAGAGGGGCACAATGACCTCTCTTGATCTAGATGTGAACCCTTTCATGATAAGGTGGGCTATATAGAAGGTCTTTCTAACCACTTTGGCAATGTGATTGTCAAAGGAGAGATTGCTGTCTACTTGGGTCCCCAAATCCCTAATTACTTCTTCCATACTTAATGGATTACCACCTATGTGGTAATTTGTGGGCACTTTGTTTTTCCCAAAGGGGATGACTATGCACTTTTTGGCATTTAGCTTTAGGCCATGGCTCTGGCACCAGTTATCCATCTCTGTGAGGCCCTTTTGGAGAATGCTTGTGTCAGTCAGCAAGTCAATTATGGCACCCAGTTTGCAGTCATCTGCGAACTTGGTCAGCCATAGTCCTCCACTGTTAGCCTGTACCTCAGAGAAATATATACCGAACAAGAGAGGTCCCAGGAATGAGCCTTGTGGGACGCCACTTGTAACTGGTTTAGAGTCTGACATGGCACTTGCAATTCTGACCATGTGGGTTCTATCCCTGAGCCAGTTTGCAACCCATCTTGTGACATAGGGGTTGATATTTAAGCTGGTGAGCTTATTTATGATGCCCAAGTGGGGTATTGTGTCGAAGGCTTTTGTGAGGTCCAGGTAGGCTGTGTGGACTACCTTCCCTTCATCTATGGCCTTAGTGACTGTTTCAAAGAAGTCGACCAGGTTCAAGAGGCAAGATCTGCCCTTAACAAAGCCGAATTGGGTAGGATACAGTGTTTGGAGGTTCCCAATGTCTTTGTTTATGAGTTCCATGATGATATGCTCCATAGCTTTGCAGACCAGGCTAGTCAGGCTTATAGGGCAATAGTTTCCAGGGTCTGTTGTGGCACCACCTTTGTGGAGTGGGACCACTGTTGCTGTACGCCATTCCTTGGGTACATATCCTGTAGTAAGGCTGAGATTGAACAATGAAGGCTGAGATTGAACAGTGACTTTATGTGAGGGTTCAGTTCTTCTTGGAGCTCATGTAAGATGCAGCCCAGGACACTGTCCGGTCCCATTGATGCTGTGTTTTTTGCTTTGGAGAGGGCAGCTCTCACCTGTGCATATGTGATGTCAGGGAGGCTACACTCTGTTGGGATAGACATTTGCTCTTTTGGGGGGGTTTGCACTGAACCTGTCTGCCTGGATGTTGGCAATGTCTGTGGGTTCAGTGTATTTTTTGTCATTTTGCACTAACTCAGAGCATATCTGGGAGTTGCCACCCAGGTTCCTGACATAACTAAAGAAGGCCTTGTGATTATCTTTAGCATCTTGTGCAATTTTTCTTTCGAAGCTGGCCTTAGATAATTTTATGAGGGATTGTAGTTTCTTGCTAGTACTGATCAGAGATGCCTTCCCTTTTTGGGATTTTGCTCTATCATGTAGTAGCTTCCTCCTTCTGTTGTATAGCTTATTTATGGCTGGGGTCCACCAGACAGGTCTCCTGCCTTTGGAGGAGTGAGTCTTGGTTTTATTTGGGATAGCACGATCCATGCATTCCTGTAGGTGTCCATAGAATGCATTTGTAAAGGATTCTGCGATTTGGGCCATATTTTCCACTGGCCCGGGGGCTTTGAAGGATTCCACCTTGGTTTTGAGAAGTGTGAAGTTTGCTTTTGAGAAGTTCTTCACTGTGGTTTCCTTGGCTGGGGGTGGGGATGGGATATGGATGTCCAGTGAGATCAATTTATGGTCAGGTCTTACCAATGAGGGGTATACCTCTGGTATGGAACATATAGTCCCCATGCTGGTGATGATCAGGTCCAATATGTTTTCTCCTCTTGTAGGAGTGGTGACCAGTTGTTCCATAGCATTTGAGTTTATAAATTCTAGGAAGAGTTGGGCGAGGGTGTTGGAGCTTGAGTACTGCTCCCAGTTTATGTTTGGGTAGTTGAAGTCATCCAATATGATGGTGTTTGGAGAGACCTTCATATTCTCCAGTGCTCTCAGGAAAGCTGAGTGGGGTTCCTGAGTTTGGGAGGGTGGTCTGTAGCAGGCTACAAACTGAAAGGCAGTTTTGCCCACTGTTAGTTGCACATGGATGGTCTCCGATGCTTTGTGCAGTGCCACTAACATGGAGGTGTGGGTATCTTTGATGAATATAGATACTCCCCCTCCTTTTGAGGTTCGGTCCGAGTTTTGGGGCCGAAAAGCATGGTATGAGGTATAACCTGGTAGTGCTGGGGTGCTCTTGGGAGCCTTGAACCAGGTTTCTGTTACTGCACAGATATTGATATTCTCCATACTGAGGAGAGCCTCGAGTGCGTGCATCTTGAGGTTTAGACTTCTGGCATTGAGCAGCATTACCCTTAGTTTCTTTTTCCTTGTGTTGTCTATGGAGGAGGGTTTGTCTTTTGAGCCTTGCCTAAAAAAGGCACTATGGGGTTGGCAAGAGCCTTAGCCAATATTCGAAAGCCCAGGGGTGACAGGTGCAAGCCGTCCCTAGCGAAGCAACGTGGCTTGTCGAGCATGTCATCCCAGGCTGACAGACACTGGATCCCCTTTGAATGACACCAATACTTTAGCCAATTGTTAAAATTGATCATTTTGTCTTTATACTGTGGCATCATTCTTGGTGAGGGTAAGATGCTACTCAAGGTCAGGGTCATACCGGCCTGGGCTACATGATCAGAGAGCTCCTCTATGTCTCTTTTCATGTAGTGCAGGGAGGTATGTCTCAGGTCATTCACACCAGCATGGGCAATGACGGAGTCATATTTGTACATGCTTTGGAGTGACCTGAGTGCTTGTGTTATGTGGTGGAACCTGGCACCCGACAGGCAGCTTACAGTGACCTTCTCTTTGTTCAGCCTGGTGAGTGGGACGTCAGTGTGTCTGACAATAGAGTCACCTATTACAAGTGTATTAGGTGTGTTGTTTAGCCTTAAGGGCTGTGACTGTGTGGCACACTGACTTTGTGAACTATGTGATACGTGGGTATTGTTGTGGGGTAGCGGTTGCTTGGATGTCTGCTTTGGAGGTCGCTGCTGCTTGGGAAGATTGTTTAATTTAGAGCCTCTGAGTATGTTTTTGTGTGTTTATGTGTTTGGTTTGCTGTTGCGATAGGTCTATGTGAGACTGGATTTGTGGTGTGTGTGGTTACCTTCCGCCTGACTGACTGCACCAGTACGAGCTTTCAGAAGCTCAGCCCTCCAGTTTTGCTATAGTTGGATCTATTATATATTTTTGAGCTTGGAGGGAACAGATATCACAGAGAAACCCTTCCCTGCTCAAAGCTCCCCTCTCACAGAGAAAGAAGAAAAAACAACAGCCTCCTGTGTGTTGGCAGGTTTAGTGTTTGTGTATATATATAGTATATATATATGTGTGTGTGTGTGTGTGTGTGTGTGTGTGTATATATATATATATATATATATATATATATATATATATATATATATATATATATACACACACAGGGTTAAAGTATGGAGTGGTGACAGGAGGGGATGGATGTGTGTGTTGGTTATATAGATTGTTTGCCCATGCACATATGTTGTGTGTGTGTGCGTGTGTGTGTGTGTGTGTGTGTGTGTGTGTGTGTGTGTGTGTGTGTGTGTGTGTGTGTGTGTATTAATGAGATTAAGGTGAGGTATAGGTTTAGGGTAAGTGCACATGAGTAAAGTGGTGCAGTGTGGTCTTTCCCCCTGTCCACCCTTATTCATGTGTTCTAACCCTAATCTTAACTCTAACTCTAACTCTTTCCCTCTGCCTTCACTTAACCCCAGCATTACACATTAGGGTACTAAACACCTTTTTCCTAACATACCACTACAGAATCAACTGACTACTGTATAACGAATGTAATGATGAATAACACACTTCTTTGTTGTTGTTTTGAAAAGTTGTTTTATTTAAAAAAACACAGTTTATCAAATATACTTAACGATAACACATTTTTGCATTTGTCGAAAAAACACTATCGCTTAAATCTATTAAGGGAGAAAACATGTGGTTTGCATGTTTATGTACATTGTACATCAATGGTGATGTTGATGAGTAACAGTAGAGATTCCTGACATCATGGTACAGTGGGGATAAGGTATTCCTTTTTTTCCCCACTGTAGTGTGATCTGAGAGTGAGAATAATAAAGTAGGGGTGGGGGCTTGCCCCTGCATATGTGTGTTTGTTAATTTTTTCGTTTGTTTGGCGAAAGTGCATTTTTGACAAAATGCACTTGGGCGGCGTGAATCGGCGCTTCTTCATTGAAGGCCCTAACCGGGAAAAGCTGAAAGATACAACAACATTCCATAAATAAATGTTTATGAATCCCGGCTATTATAAGTACTTCATGTTGAAACCATTTATTACTCAAGCATATACTCTGTATGTTTTTTGTAAAACAGGAAATTATAACAGAGTCATTTAGAAGCACATGCTTTATTGATAACTCCCCAATTCATTGCACACAAGTCACAAGTACTCTCATTCACGTGACAATATGATGCCAGCATGTGACTGTTTTTTAGGATGCTTGTCCTGAAGAAGTCTGTGTTTCACCATGAACATTTAACTGACTTAACTTTTTTGAAAATACTAGTGGTACTGATCCACTTTTTAATTTTATTTATACTTCTCTATTGAAATGCTGTGGTTTACAAGAAACTGTTGGACAGACCTTTGTTTTTGACTTGCTGTGCATGTTCAGTCCAATAAATTGATTTAAATAAATTTCAGAATCAGGGATTGAAAGCCCTCTGCATGAAAACACATTTCTCATTACTGTTGTCCAGCTATGACAAATGAAGTGTTTCAGTCTCACTGGCCACCACCAAGCTACTGCCCAGTGAAATAAATGTAAAAGGGACAGTTGTCCTCCTCATCACAGTAATGAATTCCACAAAGGTATCATGAGTTAACCTTACGGAAGACACACTTTACTGGTCAAAAAGCCATTGAAGAGAAAAAAAGCAGGGTGCAATTATTTAGCATTTACTTCCATTGCTGCAAATGTTATCTTATCACTAACTGGCACCGTATATAGAGTACTGCTGCAAACAGCTAGAAATGCACACTGTTTTCTCTTTTCCAGCTATTATCATCAATTTGTAACCCATTTTCTCTTTATCTTGTTTTCACTATTACTTGTAAATCACAGTGAAATGACATGTCATTTACTTTTTATTGTATGCAGAAAATGGTAAACACATTTCTTCCCTGCAATTATCTTTCTTTCTTTGAGTAGTATAAATTCAGTCACATGACAGTACTTGTGAGGTTCCCTTAAGGACCCGCAAGTTATAAGATGAAGATGAACCAAAATGCCAATCACAAATGCCTAAAATAGAAAAAAAGGGTGAAACTTTTAACTGCAAGTGATTTTGTGGAAGGCGGCAAGCCCCTCTCCACCCCCAAACCTGTATATACCAACTCCATGGTTGCACAAACGATAAGGGAGAAACCTTACAAGATGAAGAAATCACCACCAGTTCACACCTAGAAATTGTACCAGCAGTGGTTTTCTATAGAAAACACCAATCAGAATTCTGTTCCATAGTGCCTTGTTATTCAGGTACTTGATGTTGAAAGAATTTGATTATGAGCATCAGTTTTTTTTTTTTTATCAACCTCAGGGGACTTAATCTTGAGGTACGGGCAACTGTTTGCTAGGGTTTCCAAAAGCACTTACGGAAAGTATTGTACTTTTATTTTATTTTCAGCAAGAGCAAAATGCCATATTTTGCTTCCCCCGATCATAAACTACAAGGTAAGAATGTTTCAGTTCATTGTAGGTAAAATCAGCTACAGTTATTTCACAGCACTTTTGGCAGTGCTTGTAAAAACAGTGTAACTGACTTACTTTCAGCAGTAACATGCTGTACATTGCCTTAATGTGGACATCATTTTGTTTGAGTAATGGCCTGCATAATATTCTGCAGCAGTTACACAGTGCACATGTCTTGTGCAGCCCAAGACTTATGCAAATGAAATGCATGATGACTTACTGTGGTACTCACTATGGGTTAATTGGCTAAGCTTAAAAAGGCCCACAAGGGCACTTAGCCTAGTAATATATGAACCTATGAACTATGTACTGGAACATCTTGGAATGGGATCCCAACCTTCTTATGGCCTGATGGTGTGTTAGTCATTATGTTAATATATAATAAATCTGTAATACAAATCAGATAAAGATAGCTCCATTCTCCATTGTAAAGCTTTCATGAATACAGGTTATGTGCCATGCATCTTAGCTCTTATACTTTGCAAAATACTCTGTCTTTCACCTTCTAACTATATTAAAAAGGTAATCAATTTATTTCTTGATTGTATATTCAGTAGTATGGGCGGCCATGGTGGTGCAGTGGTTAGCGTTGCTGCCTCATAGCAAGAGGTTCTCCAGTTCGATTCTTGGCTGGATGCCTTCTGTGCGGAGTCTGTATGTCCTCCCTGTGGTCACGTGGGTTTTCTCCGGGTGGTCTGGTTTCCTCCCACATCAAAAGACATGCAGTAGGTGAATTGGTCACCCTAAATTGGCCCTAGGTGTGAATGTGTGCATGTGTGTGCCTTCTGTGGAAGGTTGGGTACTGGGCTGGGAAATCGACACCATAAAACTCCACTGCCGATCACAAGCGCTCAGATGATCCGCTGTGGTGATCCCTATCCAGGAAAAGCCAGAAGAAGATATTCAGTAGTATCTGATTACATGGATGTGCTAAATGTATTTTGTGTATTTAATGTTGGCTCTTCACTGAAAGGGCACAAAATAATTGCAATGCAGTTATGAGAATTAAATAAAAACAAATACAGTAATTCCTAAATATAACATTATTACATATTCACACAAATGCATAAACACTTACATTTATAGCAATAATTGATCCAAACTTCACCCTGAAAAATAGAGACAATCATTAGTAAATTGATCAGATGTATGTTACATAAAGAAAAGCATTTCAAACCCAGTATAAGGAGTAAAGTAACAGATCCAATGATTGCATGCAATGGTATGTCACAGGCACTATCTTTGTAAAATATGTTGTGTTGCTCTTGAGGTTAAGTATGTCTTGACCAAATATTTCAGTGTTTTAAACGTAACCAGTTACAAAATTCCAAGACCCACTTAATCTCTACAGATGAAGAGTTGGTACACTTATGCTCATTAAGTAGGGCTGCAGTCATTTTTTTATGTCTATAAGCAACATGGGAATTACCTGACAGTTATATCTAGAAAAATTATAGCCCAAGCATTCCTTCTTTTACTTTTACTTCACAAAGCTGTTGTTACCACTGTTATATATGGGTATACAGCTGCAAGGCTAAAGAGCTAACAGGGATTTGCATTTCATATGGTATACAGTTCTTCTAAATAGCCCTCATTTAGAATATAGACCTCATGAAAGATATATAACATTTAAGCCTCCTGGCATAATACTGTGTCACAGTAGAAGAAATATCTACCAGTGCCAGACCTGAAGAAATATCTGCAATACTAAAGACATATATTTGCTTTAAAGAGGTGGTGTATCTGGAAGAACAGAAGTATAAATCTCATTGGAAATGTATATCAGCTGCACCTTCCTGGGAAAAGGGTGCTTCAGAGAAATTGGGCAGAACACTGGGAGTTTTGGATCCATTCATTTGATATAGTAGACACTGTAAGTGGATAGCTAAAAAGTCATAAGACGTATGAAAGTTGCTGAAGAATAAGCCATAAGGCATTTAACCCCTTAATTTTCTTAAAAAGAAAAAAAGATATACTGGAAATAATATAAAAATACAGCAGCTACACTTTACCCAGAAAGGACTTGTTATTATACATTTGTTATTTACAAGAATATAAGGCCATACAGAGATGATGAATACTTACATTACAGAGCTGAAAAACAGAACCGATGCCTGAGAATATGGTGAGTTGCTTAATTCACTTACAAGAGACAAAATAGTGCATGGTAAAAGATATAGGCTCATACTGAGCTAACTGCCCTTTCAACCTTGGCCAATTATCCCTTGTGAGACTCAAACCCTGCACGTTGTGTTTGTAAGGCAAATACCTTAACCATTACACCACCCTCCCTATGCTAAACAGGAACAGGTTATTGAGATAAACAGACCTAACCATATCAAAACCTGTGGATGCTTGCAGAGCAAGTGAAATTAATATTACATGGTTGAAAGAATTAACTAAATTATGAAAAATAAAATGCTTAAAAATAAAGCTAAAATGATAAATAAAGGAAGGATGGGAAATTAAGGGTGTTGTAGTGAAAATAATGAGTATGAAAAGAAAATCCTTCTGAGTTTTCAATCTGGAGGCCAAACTACTCTCATCATTTTACTTAAAACTTGTACAGGTATTAATATAAGCATAAGAGGAAACAGTACCCAACATTTAATCAGTCTTGCGCAATCTGTGTTAGAAAAGAAAAGTTTGCAAAGATGCATAAAAGTAAAAAGAGGAGGCTGAAAATAATTTTCACATTGCTAAATAAAAGTTCAACTATGAACTGTTTTTGGTGCTGCAGAACTGAACATGTATACAGTCAAGGCTGAAAAAAGACTGACATATGAATGTTAGGCAAACTGATGAAAGAATTTTTTTTTAGATTTTTGATAAATGCAGAATTTAAACCAGATACTAGTGTAAAATGAAATACAATGTCTTAGGTTACTTTCAAAACATTGAGAGAGAAAGAGAGAGAGAGAGAAAGAGAACTATGTGCACAGCATTAAGCTGTACTAGTTATCAGATGTCACCATTATGCAAAAAAAAGGAACTGCCGACATATCATTCCAAAAATCAAAAGCACAGGCCCTTCCTTTTCAGTTGTATTTTGCATTATAGCACTTGAGAGAACTAGGAATGGTAAAATGATTTACAGAGCAAAAACAATACTTGCATGTCTTAAAAAATCAGTCCCAAAGGAATAGAACAGAATAGAATAAAATAGAATAGAATGTATAAGGCAACTGGGCCTTGTGGTCATTTATGCCATACCCACCCTCAGACCTTACCTCCTTTTACAAGGAGCAATAGGCCAGTAAATCGTCGGATTCCTTCTTAAAGGAGGATAGTGTGTCACATTGCTTGGTCTAAAGAGGAAGTGTGCTCCAAGAAAGGATTGTTATTGTATGACGAGTCTGTCTCTCCATAGTGATTTGTTTGCTTACGAAAGGAAGTTCAGATTTGTAGTTCTAATGTTCACTGGACTGTTTGATTTGTAGATAAATAAGAGGTATTGGACTGCCAGATCTCAAATGGCCCAAAACCCAAGCCCCAAATCATCCCTGAGGAGTTTATAGCACATTGAATACAAGTACAAGGCCTCCAGTCTCTCATGGTAGCTCATGTCCTTTAGGCCCATAATCTTTTTCACAGGATCATAGGAAGTTACTAGGCTATCGGCCCTGAGGCCCTTATAAGCCTAGCCAAGAATTTAGCCCATGTTCCAGCAAGTCAGCACCCTATGCCACTGTCCAGCAGGAACATATGTAGAATCCCAGGGGAGTATTTTCTGTTCCCCATCCAGTTATCCAGGTTGTGCTTAAAAAGGTTTAATGAGGTACTCTGCTTTACGTGGAGAGGGAATCTGTTCCACAAAAGGGGGAGTCTCTGGGATATAAATCTGTCCCGCCAAGTCCTATTGATGTCACAGACCAAGCTGAGGTCTCGCGTATGGGTTACTCGAGTGGAGCTTGACTTGATGATATGCAGCAGTCCCATCAGGGTGGGGTCTGAGATTGCTTTCTATGCTAGACAGAGATCACCTCTGAGGAGTCTGTAGGAGACTGAGTAGAGGGACAGGGCTTTTAGCCTATATGTGTAGGGTAGATATTTGTAGCCCTGGATTCTCTGGGTGAGGAATCTCTGTGGTCTGTCCAGCTGCTGCATGTGCTTTGCGAGATACATGCTGAAAGGGGCATTGTATTCAATAATCGGTCTTATAAGGGAAGAATACAGGGATGTTATGACCACCTTGTCCCTGGATGAGATACCCTTACTAATGAGGTAGGCCATGAAGAAAGCTTTCCATACAACGGAGGCAATATGGTGGTCAAAAGTCAATTTGCTATCAACCTGGGTTCCCACGTCCCTCACAACTGATTGCATACTTAGTTCCTTATTATCAATGTGAATTTTTGTGGATGTCAGTCTCCCCAAAAGGGATGATGATGCATTTTTTGACATTCAGTTTGAGGCCATGTTTCTGGCATCAGTCATTTGTTTGGGTGAAACTCTTTTGGAAGATGTCCATATCACTATGGGAATTGATGATAGCACCCAGCTTACAGCATCTTTGGGCTCTCCCCAACTGTTTGATATATCTATTAGAATACATCCCAAAGGGATAATTGCATTTGATTATGAGCCTGATCAGTATAAAGTATTTAGGTGTAAGGACTTCTTTGGCTCTAGAGGAAGTACCCTTTGCGATCAGCTGTCCTAGATAAAAGGATTTTCTGACCACTGTTGCAACATGATGATCAAAGGACAGGGAGTTATCTGTCCATGTCCTAAAGTCTCTCATATCTTCATTTTTGAGTGGAGTCTTTTTTAAACTATATGGTAGGTGGAGGGTTTTTTTGCCAAATTCAACAATATTGTATTTTTTTAGGATTTAGTTTTAGTCCATTTTTAGAACACCAGCTATTTCTGTGTGCAAGTTCACTTTGTGGCTTCTGCATATCAGAAGAGGATTTAAGAACAGTACCCTGTGCAATCATCTGCAGGCTTGGTTAACCAGAGTAAATGCAGAAAGGCATCAATCCCACCATGGATCCTGATGGTACCACTCTGGTTACTTTCATGCTTTCTGCGGACACACCTGCACCCTCACATCATGAGTTCTGTCTTTCAGCCACTTAGCCATCCATCTAGCTATATAGGAATCAATTTGGTGTTGGTATGTAGTATAGTATCAGATGCCTTGGTGAGGGGAAGGTATGCTGTATGAACAGCATGACCACTGTCCATGGTTTGCTTTACCCTTTCAAAAAATTCACTATATTCATAACACAAGATCTACGCTTAACAAAGCCAAGCTTTTGGAGGTTAACAAGTGTTTTTTTTTTTTTTTCATTTTCTGTGCTAATAGGGGGTTTAAGATCCTTAAGTTTATTTTTTTTATATAGATGCCTCTGGAGAGAAATTTGTAGTGAATTAGTTTGCTAAAATATTTGCAATATCCACTGGATTAGAGTTGGAAGTGCCATTTTGAATATGTTCAAAGTGCTGGATATGAATATGCTCAGGATTTATAATGATCGTTTTCTTCCAATGCCAGTTTAAGTTCATAGGAAGCCTTTGCTTTCCTAACGGCATTTTTCAGTACCGCGGATAAATCTTGATTTGCAGCTCTTTAGCTCTGTATATATTCTAATGAGCTGTTCTTTATATTTTAATGTTTATTTATATATGTGAAACACCAGGCTGATTTGCTTTAACCCTTCTCATTTTCTCTAGTTTTGATAAGGACTTACAGATTTACACAGTTTTCTAGGTGAACAGAACATTATTTGCATAACTAATAGCCATGTCAACATTTTGTGAGAAAAAATCTATACTTGAAATTTGAAACCTCATTATAGAATAACAGCAAGTCTGTACATTTGAATACTGTGACATTTTCATCTGCTGGTTTATGACTTTTGAAAGAGAAGGTTACCAATTTGTTGTCAGACTTGACTGGGGAACAGTAGGCCAATGGGGTAGGGCAAAAAGGAGCTACATTTGTAAGGACCTGATCAATAACATTTTGTCCTCTAGTGGGCCTTTTGCCAGGGAACTCTTGTTTATGAAAACTAAGAATTCTTGGGCATAACCTACATTGGAGGTATATTCCTCCCAGTTATCAATGAGTAGTTAAGGTTGTGAGGCTGCCAGCCCAGCTATCTGTAATTCTGTAAATAATCATATGTTATTTGTCAATAATAATTTGCTGCAGTGGCTTGCCTTACAAATGTAAGAGAACTATATGTTATGTGTATATTAAACTACTGGTGCAGAAGTGTGTGTTGAACTGTATGTTAAGTACTGAGCTTCAAGAATGTAACCACAGTGTACCCTACTGTAAAAAGAACAGTTAACTTGCAAACTCTAAGAAAATAAGCAAATTGTTTTACGATTGTGTTTATCTCCCAGTTTCACTGAAGGAAACGGGATGTCTACAGCTAGAGGTTTCTTTCTATTGTCTTAAAACAGAAATAGCTATTAGGTTTCAAATGTAAAGTGTTTTGTATTGCTGTATTACTTCCTAGCAGCTGCACATCTGAGAGACAAGTATTTTTGATACAGAGATGCTAAATTCTAAGTTTCTGTTAGCCTGAGAACTAAACGCAGGTGACAAGTGATGTCATCCCAGCTAACCCAGCAGTAAGGTGTATTATTAATTTAAGAACCATCTCAGAGAGAGAATCTGTGCATTTTGTATCTTGTCTAGGCTCTAGAAACATCCATTCGGCACTTCTCATCTGCATTTGCTTTGCTCTGTAAGGAAGAGTATCTTTTAGATATAGATAGAAATATAGTAAAAGTTAGTTTGAATGTTTTCTGTATTTATTTGAGACTGTCCTGCAATGTTGTTTTAAAGTATTTCCTGTGATTCTGAACTTTATAGTCACTGTGTTAAGTTATTGAGTATTGTCTTGTTATTTTATTATTTGTTATTAAATATATTTAAACATTTTAATTGTGTCTGGTTTGTTTAGATATATTTAAGCTCTGAGAGTACTTGCATATGCATTTAGTCACATTGTATAGGCCACTCCAATAGCCTTGAAAGTCTTGGTCACACTTACCATTTGGATAATAATAACATTACACAGTAGGATTGGTCACCCTTTGGGAAGGGCCGTGTGTGTGTGTGTGTGTGTGTGTGTGTGTGTGTGTGTGTGTGTGTGTGTGTGTGTGTGTGTGTGTGTGTGTGTGTGAGCTACTTGGGAGCTACTTGGGCAGGGACACAAAACACTGGTTGAACAGAGAGGGTGCTGGACATCCTAGCCCTTAGCACATTGCCTGAGGACATGAGAATCTGGTTAGCTGATAGACAATGCAATACTGCAGATGTGTTGGGGAAGAAGGGAGACCTATACATAGCAAGCAGGGCATCACTGCACAGGAAAGGGACACCCAGTGCTACTCATGGGTTTAAGGGAACCCATGGTGGGCAGCCCAGACTGCCCCAACAGAGTCCTCCAGTAGCAGGGGAAGCCAGTAGTCCAGGTACACATTCAGGACCAAGAGTTAAATGTTTTAAATGCAACCACTGGGGCCATGTAGCATACTGCTGTCCACATAGACAAGGTAGGGACCAAACGATGGGAGAGCCAATAAGTGGGAATGACAAAATGCCAACAGTAGACTGTCTTGAGACAACAAGGGTACCAAACTACCATCGTGCAGATGGCCTGATAGGGAATGATTTTGATAATGCAGTACCATGTGTGCATGCAGTTACACACAGTCAGGCTTGGGGACAAGCATGTGGGTCTGGTAACCTGGGGGAGACCCAGACAGACTGCACACTTGCAGCCAGGACTGGTGAGGTGGTTACTTCAGGGAAGGAGCTACCCTGTACCAGTGAGGCTGGAGGTGAGCCACCGCTGCTTGTGGCTACCGATGTTCCCTTGGAAAGAGTGACTGCAAGGGCAGAGGTGAGTAATAGTGGTACCCAGCCTGACAGTGAGGCACTGCTGTCAGAGGATGACAGACATCCTTTGGAATGGGAGCTGGGAACATTACAAGGCCTGAGGCAGGTAACTAGTAAGGCACCTTATTCTCAAGGGAAGGGGGAATCTGTATACTGAGACAAAGGGTTACTGTATAGAGAGTGGATCCCTGAGGGAGAGCTAGAGGGTGAGAGAATACAGCAGTTGGTAGTGCCCAGAACCTACCATCTGGCACTTCTAGTCATAAGCCCATGATATTCCCTTTGGACATAAAACATACAAAGAGATGTATCATGCAGAACTTCTATTGGCCTGGGATTTCCAGAGATGTAACAGGATGCTGCAGGACCTGTGAGCAGTGCCACAAGGTAGGCAAAGCAGGAGACAAAGTGAGAGCTCCTTTGATGCCTTTGCCTGTGATTGAGGAGCCATTTCAGAGGGTAGCTATGGATATTGTGTGGCCACTGAGTACCCAAAGTTCCACAGGGAAAAAGTATATCCTAGTGGTAGTAAATTATGCTACCCGATACCCTGGGGCAGTGACTCTGTCCTCCATTGAGGCAGAAAAGGTGGCAAATGCTTTGTTAGATATTTTCAGCAGGGTAGGTTTCCCAAAAGAAATACTGACTAACAGAGGTGCCAATTTCATGTCAGACCTGCTAGCTTGTCTGTGGAAGTACTGTGGGGTGAAGCACCTAAAGACAACCCCCTACCATAAAACACAAAACAGCAAGAGTTCTGGATAAAGGACAGGCTCTAATAAAAAGCAAGCCAACAGTACAAAAAAAAAATAGAGCCTTGTCCACCATGGCTGAATATAAACACTTTATTAAAACAACAAAACGTAAGCGCTTTCACAGTCTCTATGACTGTTTCCTCAGACAGCAGTGATCAACTGAACAACATCTTTTATACACTTAAAAATCAATCAGACATTAATTGATAGAAGTTAAGGCATTTGAAGCGTCCCTCAAACTTCGCTGATAAAATTCCATAAAAATATCCAACATTTAATTTATCAAAACCTCCTTAAAAAAATCTTTCTATAAAACTTTTAAAAAAAGAACACGTATCAACCCTTATCTACACATTTTAAAGTGCTATATATATATATATATGTGAATTAATGTTCGAGTGCTCTGGCTTTGAGGAATGGTTTCAGTGATAGTGCTTCATTTATGCCTGGTAATGTGTCTGCATTGAGTTTAATGATCCCCCTTTGCTCAGCTGCTTCGGTCCTGTTCTTCACATCACCCCCTCTTATCCCTTCTCTGATAACCTCTAGAACAAAAAATTTGAAAGTGTGGTCTCTCCCTTATGCCTCAACGTGCTTGGCCAATGCAGTGTTCTCCTTTTTATTAATGATATCTCTATTATGTTCTAATATACGCTCCTTAAGCATTTTGTTTGTCTTCCCTATGTAAAAAAACATACATTTTACACAGAAACTAAAGTACACAACATTCTTAGTTTGACAGTCAGCATAGCATTTCACTTTAATTACTGCCTGACGTGTGTGTGTGTGTGTGTGTGTGTGTGTGTGTGTGTGTGTGTGTGTGTGTGTGTGTGTGTGTGTGTGTGTAAAAGTGGTGCAAGAGTATATGAATTTACATGCTGCACAATTTCTGCATATGTAAGTTCCTAACCTTGAAGATCCAATAGGCGGCCGAGCTATCTGTGTTTTGTAACATAGCTGTTGTTTAAGACATCTTTTATTTCTGAAGGAGAACAGTGGGGTGTCTTCAAACACCTCTTTGAGCTCATTCACTGCTGTCAAGATGCTCCAGTTCTTTCTGAACACCTCACAAAACACATTAATAACACTGGCAAATGAAATTGGAATCAAACATGTCTCTCAGGGGGAATTGTGGGGGGTCATGTAATATACTATGATCTGACAGATGATCTTATTTAGTGTAATTTGTATTTCAAAAAGTTATGTTCTGTTTGTGGATCTCAAGAAATCTGCCTCAAGATAATGTGGTCTTTAACAAATATGGATACTCCACCACAGTTCCCATTGGGTCTAAAGGCACGGTGGGTGCACAATCCTGGTTTAGAGGCTGCTGTAGGCATTTGTAAGTTCCACTATACAAGATCTTAGAGAAGGAGAAAATATGAGTGTAGATGTAAGTCAGGATCCCTGGTTCTATACCATGCACACTCCAGCGGCATGGAGCTAAACATAGCAGTGCTAAATGCCTTATTTATAACAATGGGAAAACCGCAAACATTTTTTCAGTACAGCACACCAACCAACAGTAACACTTTACCTCTTTGCCTCAAGAGCAAGCCCAAGGCTAGAACTAGTCGAGTTTTGTTTTTGCAACCAGAAAAAACAGCAATTTAATTTCAAAGTAAGGCATCGATTATCAAAGGCCAGGTTGTATAACAGGTATTTTCTGCATATATTTTTTATTTACTTTGATAATGTTTAAATATTGATATATGTGTCTCTTCTCATGAAACTGTAAATGCTACTTATGATTATTGATTGTACTGTTGGAGCTTTTCTCCACGGGCCTCTGCTGAAAAAGGGTTCTTCTGACCCAGATGGACTATCCCAGTAAACAAATGTCAGATAAATAGGTTAGTACTAGGCCAACTGCCCTTGCGAGCCATTTTAAGCCTAGCCAGTTATCCCCTGTGAGAATCAAACCCTGTACCTTTTGGGTTTGTAAGGCAAACACCTTAACCATTAGGCCACCCACCCAACCTCAGCTAGAAACAATGCAGGTTGCATTAATACATCCCATATTAAGCAAAATCAACAAAAGTAATTTAGACAGGTGGTCTTAGCTTCATTTGCAGAGTCAGATCCATTTGAATTTATTGCACTCTAGAACCATATCTATGCCAATGAAAAACAGCAAGGAAAAACACGTATTTATAAGAATGGAAATGCAAGGAAAACCTCAACAGAACACATCAAACAATAGCAACACAGAAGAATTCTACCTGAACAACCAACACAGGCCTAGATCTATTATAGTTTTCTTTTCTGCTCCCAGAAAACAGTAACTTAAACTCAAAGCACACTAATTATTTAAACCAGACAATGACACATGTTTGTATGTAAGATCCCAGATGTTGTGAATACACATAGGTTCATAAGTTCATAGGTAGGTACTAGGCTATCTGCCCGAGGGCATTTATAAGCCTAGCCAGAGTTTGTCAGCTTTTGCCGTCCCATTGATTAATTAACTGAGCCTCTGTCAAGAAGAGCCAATGAAGTGATCCCAGGGGTGCATCTTCTGTTACCCATCCACTCATCAAGTTTTCTCCCGAAGAGTGCTAGTGAGGAGCTCTGCCTAACGCAGTCAGGAACTTTGTTCCAAAGCATGGAGAGTCTCTGTGACAGGAACCCATCCCTCCAGCATGCCCTACCCACTGTGGCGGAGAGATCTAGCTCACCAGAGCAAGCGGCTCACAGTGACCCGGATCTCTTCAGGTGGAGCACGTCCACCAATTCTGAGCTGGACACGGCCCTGTAAGTCAGGCAGAGACCACCCCTGAGCAAGTGACATGCCACCGAGCACAGCCGGAGCCCTTCCAGTCGGGCTGCATAGGACACATGTCTGAGGCCAGCAATCCTCCCGGTGAGGTACGTCTGTGGCCCCTCCAGCCGCTAAATATTCCTATAAGAACTACTTACCTTCTCCTTATTAAGTCTGTCAGTCATGTTTTGAAGTGCTACTGCGTTTACTGTCCCACTACAACCACCAGTTCTTCTAGTTATTACCATATATAAGTATTCCTACTTTGTGTTTGTGGACTTTGGTGATTCCTCACCCCTTGGATTTGTCAACTGTTACTCAGACAGAATCCCTATAAATAGCTGTGCAACATTCTACCTGGATCACAATGGATGGCAACCTGCCTTGTGTGCAATTTCTATGTTAATCCTTGCATATGTGTATGTGTCTGGGCCTTGGGCTAGCAATGTGAGCCTGTAAAACCAGTAACTGCAACAGAAACGAGTGCTGAAAGGTGCTCATTGCCTCATGTACCACATGGTGCTAAACAGGAAAGAGAGAGACCTTGCATGTGTGTGGTTCAGGAAAATATTTCTGGCTATAGTTTGTTAATTCTTCCTAAACTAAGGAGATGTCAATGACTTCTCAACTACCAGTGATTTTAAAACTACAAAGACACCAGATGAGTAACATGAGTTTATTAAAAAAACTGCACAAGGCTAAAGCTTCAGAGGATGCCTAACAGTATATTGTAAGTAATATCAAAACCAGTTCAACAACAAATACATGAGGGGTTGACATTTCCTATGTAGTACAAAAGGACAAACTGGAAGTCAGGATTTCAATTAAAAATATATATAGTCCTAGTATTTCCCATTAAAAAAATGATCTTCAGTGTCATCATGAGTACTAGCATGTCTTAATGAATAATTAATAATAATTCAAATTCATTTTGTTTTCATAAATATATTGAAAACTGTATTCACTTATTTTGTCTCTAAATTTTAAAAAACTTTTAGGATTTTTTTACCCAACGACCTTTACAGTTTCATTCCCTTTACCTTATTTTTTTTATTATTTTTATTTTTTATTATTATTTATTTGGAGTTGAGCCCATGTGCATCAAATCTACTTTTCTACTTTAATAACATTATACATATGCAAAATATCTGAAAAGAATGTCCCAATGAAGTGAACATTTAAACAAAGAGCTTGGAGTTTCACTTGTAGGCATGGATTGTTTTTCAGCAAGAACTACATTATAGATATCCCCCTTCTAGAATGTATCTTAAACTGAAATTATGTATATAGAAAACAATTCTCTGTGCTTCTGCTTTTGAAACATTCTATGTGAAGTTGTATTCTCAATATTACTGTTTTTTTATTTATTGTGTACGAGCCGTTCCTTAAAGTACTGAAACTTCTTCATGCAGTGAGATTGACTAGAGGATATGCTACCATGGGTCTTACAAGTCCTGCACCACTACTTTATAAAATTTGAAGCAAGCAAGCAATGCCATACAACATATATTACTATCAAACCATACATTCAGTGTTTTGACTTGACTAAACACTGTTTTGATGTGATAATTGCTTTCAGTACTATTGGCTGGCAGACTGTAGCTGAACTTACGTGTGCTCATACCAGATTATTGTAATTCTGTGACACAAAATAATATACAATTTATTACTTTTTATAATAGAAAGTATTAGTACCTGGTCAGTTCTTACTCGGCAAGTGACATTGAGACATGACTTCAGCACAATGCCATTCACTGTACCATTCTGCACCCAGGTCCTCATGAAATCATTCTCGTATGGTTCTTCCACACTGAAGAACCCAATGCTTGTCTTCTAAGGAACAGAAAGAGTTCTTAGACAATAGATGTCAGTTACCTATTCTATATTTAACATGTCCACAACTTGTAAAATTTATTTATCAAACAAATAATGTATAACACAGCTGAAATAGATTTTAACTATTGATAAACATGATCAAGTGAAAGGAAACTTCTGTTCTTTGAGAAAGATAACCTTTGAAGTGAGTGTAATAATAAACATAAAATCTAAGGGCCAGAGTACCGTCCAACACACATGAACACACACATACAGGTGCACACACACGCACACACACACACACACACACACACACACACACACACACACACACACACACACACACACACACACACACACACACACACACACACACACACACACACACACACACACACACACACACACACACACACACACACACACACACACACACACACACACCATGCCCATATATGACAAGTGTTTAAGGCCTAGAATCCTCTTTGTGAGGTACTTTTGTGGCCTCTCTAGTTGTTGCAGGTGTCTAGTGAGATACATGCCAAATGGGGCATTGTACTTGATGACTGGCCTAATGAGGGAAGAGTAGAGGGAGACAATGACCTTTTTCTTCCTGGATGCAAAACCCTTAGTAATGAGATGTGCCACATAGAAGGACTTTCTGACCACAGTGGCAATGTGATGACCAAAAGAGAGGTTGCTGTCAACCTGTGTTCCCAGATCTCTTATAACACCTTCTGTGTTCAGTGGACTACCATCAATGTGGTAATTCATGGGAACTGGGTTTTTTCCAACGGGGGTGACGACACATTTTTTGGCATTGACCAGTCGTTGGTCTCAGTGAGGCCATTCTGTAGGATGTCAACATCACTTGGGGAGTTAATAATAGCTCCCAACTTGCAATCGTCTGCGAACTTTGTCAGCCAGAGTCCCTTCATGTTGGCCTGGACTTCAGAGAAGTAGATACCAAACAGCAGAGGACCCAGGACCGAACCTTGTGGGACTCCACTTGTAACTAGTTGGCAGTCTGACTTGGAGTCAGCTACTTTCACACTCTGGATTCTATCTGTGAGCCAGTTTAAAACCCACCTCATGATATAGGGGTTGATGCCAAGCTTAGTGAGTTTTTCTGTGATTCCTGACTGGGGAATGTTATCAAAAGCCTTGGCCAGATCAAGGTAGGCTGTATGAACCACCTTGCCTTCATACACAGGTCTGGTGACTGACTCAAAGAAGTCGACCAAGTTGAGTAGGCATGCACTACCCTTCACAAAACCAAACTGTGTGGAATCCAGAGTTTAGAGATTCTCTATATCCTTGTTTACTAGGTCCACGATGATGTGTTCCATAGCTTTGTATATCAGACTCATCAGGGTAATGGGGTGATAGTGCCCAGGGTCTGTAGTCGCTCCTCTTTTGTGGAGAGGGATGACTGTAGCAGTGCACCATTTGGTAGGGACAAAGCCTGAGGTGAGGCTGTAATTTAACAGGGCATACAGGTGAGCTGCCAGTTCACTCTGTAGTTCATGTAGAACACAACCAGGGATATTGTCAGGTCCCATAGAAGATGTATTATTGGCCTTGGACAGTGCTGTTTTAATCTGTGCAGCAGTAATACTGGGTGCCTGGCAATCTACTGGTATTGTGATCAAGTCCTTTGGGGGGGTAAAGTTGGCACTGATTCTGTCGGCCAGTATACTGGCAATATCTGTTGGCTCGGTATAGGAGGTACCATTGTGCACTAGTTAAGAGCAAATCTAGGTATTCCCATGGAGATTCTTTACATAACTATAGAAGGCATTGTGGTTGTCTTTACTATCTGCTGCAATTCTGTTTTCATAGCTAGCTTTAGAGGATTTGATGAGGGATCTTAACTTTTTGCTGAGGCTGATAAGGGAGTTTTTCCAGTCATGGGACTTCATCTTATTCTGCATCAGTTTCCTCCTTCTGTTGTAGAGTTTGTTTATGGCAGGGGGCCACCAGATTGGCTTCCTTTTTTTGGAGGTGAGCTTCTTGGTTCTATTGGGTATGGCGAGATCCATCCATTTGTGTATGTGTTCGTGCAATGCATTGGTGTATGATTCTGCAGTCACGTAACTATTCTCCATTTGCATGGGTGCCGTGAAGTTAGCCACCTCTGTTTTTGGAGCCCAAAGTTAGCTTTTGAGAAGTTGTTCATGGTGGTTACCTTTGCGGGGGGTGATGTGGATTTACAAGGTGATTAGTTTGTGGTCAGATCTAACCAGGGAGGATTTGACTATTGGTGTAGAGCAACAGTCACCCATGTTAGTAATGACCAGGTCAAGGATGTTGCTACCTCTAGTGGGGGTAAGAACGAGCTAGTCCAGTGCATTGAAATTAATGAACTCCAGGAAACATTGGGCAAGTGTATTGGTACATGAGTAGTTTACCCAGTTAATGGAGGGGTAGTTGAAGTCGCCTAGTAAGAGAGTGTTAGGCTGGACTCTAGTATTCTCCAGGGTGCTTAGGAACGTGGAGTGCAAGTCTTGGGACATGGTTGGGGACCTATAGCAGGCTATGACCTGAATAGCTGTCTACCCCAGGACACAGGTCACATACTTATTGGTCTGATTATAGTGTGTGATGTCTACATTATACTTGTGTGTGCTTGTTTTCCTGACATAACAAATCCCCTCTGTTTTCTTCTCATTGCAGATGTTGTCATGGGTGTTGCAGCAATCTTTGGTGTGTGTTGATACTGTCTGTATTATACTAATATCACAGTTGGAGTCAATTATTGCCCACCGTCTGTAGTGCTTCAGGGATGAATATCATCTGTGATGTCCATCACTTAAATAATGGACAGAAAAGGGCCTAGCAGACATCCCTGATGTACAGACCTGATCACTTGACCTGAGATAAAGGTCACTTCACACATGCTAACATATTTAGATGCCATGTATGTGATACACTGGTCTACCCACTTGATGATATAGGTGTATATGGCCACATCTGACAGTGTTGAGTGAATACATCAGTGTGGATTTGTGTCAAATGCCTTGTGCTTGTCAAGTTCAAAAGGCTGATAGCATTGTCATGCATGCCCTTGATGACCTCTTTGAGGATATCTAACAGATGTAACAGACATGATGTAGCTTTAACAACTCACACAGGTCTGTTACACACAGCTGGGATAATGTATGTGTAGAAAAGGTCCATGATGACACGTTAGTCTACCTCACATATGAGGAGAGTCAGGATGTCTCCATACATGCATGCATCAGGTGCTGCCCCCCAACTCACACATGTGCATATTGAAAAAACCTTCTACAGCAACATAGTCTGTGTGACATGTTTATTCAACTGTGCCAGGAATGTGTATGTGATGAGTCACATGGGATAGACGATCTGTGATGTTGTCACAGCCCATTGATTCTGTGTGATAGGCCTGGATGAAGGTAAAATAGTGCATACTGGCTATCCTCAACTGGCCTAGAGTTTGAACACAATCCCCCATGCAAGGATCATTGAGGAGCTCTACCAGCTCGGGATTAAACCTCATTTCACTGCATTGATAAACAACTGGCTCACTGACAGAACACATATTGTGAAAGCTGGTGAATCAACCTGTACCAGTAGAGCTGTCACCATTGGTGTACCCCAGGGATCTTTTCTTGGCCCTTTACTGTTTGGAATCTAATTCTTGACAGTTCAGGCTAAAGTATATGGCCTTTGGCTTACCGCATTTGCGGATTCTTGCATACTGGGTGAAATCACTGAGTCCACCTATGATGATAAAATACTACAGGAGGGGCTAATGCAGACAAATGATTGATGACAAAGCCACACGATCTACAAATAAATGCAAAAATGTGTCATTATTTTTGCCATCTAAAAAGTGGAATTCACTGTTAATCACAGCATTGAAAACAGTCCCACTATGCTGAAACTCAGTGATGCAAGCACTGGGAATACATGTACGTAACACTCTGAACTTTGACCACCAAGTGTCCACACTAGTATTGAAAGCCTACATTGTGCGCATCATAAGTCAAGCCATCATATTTAGATTTCAGGATTATATTACAGCACTGTACTCGAACCTCACCAGAACACTAATATAGAGTATAATGCTCTCTTTTGCTTGTACCTCACCAGACACATGCAGCAGCTGGAGAGACCACATGGGTTACTCACCAAGAAAATACAATGCATACAAACCATGCTATGATGTATGTGGATAGACTGAAATCCATGTCAGTGTAATCTGCATTGTACAGGATGAGGTGAATTCTGCCTGGCCTCCAGGCCAGTCTTTGACCCTGCACTAGTGGGAATAGTGCACATTCACAAATCATATTAGCTGATGACATCAGCAGTGTCTGGTGAGGAGAATATGGCAATAACAACTGATGTAAAAGTCTCTCTGTAATGAAAAGCAAGTGCACACACACATACAAACACACCCCAGTTGACTGCAGTGAGAAAAGAACACCTAACTTTGTACACAAGCTGCACAACTCTGTATTGAAAGCAACTGCTGCCACATCTCAAGTCTGATTTGGAATGTCTCAGACAACATTTTATAGCCAATGAAATCAGCAGTGTCTGGTCAGGAGTATATTGCAATAACAGTGTCCTGCATGCTGGTATAAAAGACTCTCTGCAATGTCAAGCAAGTGTGTGTGCGCGCGCGCACACACACACACACACACACACACACACACACACACACACACACACACACACACACTCACTGCAGTAAGAACAGTACCCCTACTTATCTAAATACACAGACTACAGAACTTACAGGTACCACGGCACAAATCTGACTTTTAAAACACTGCAGGTCAACTTATAGTGGATGACATCAACAGGGCATGTTGGACTGAAGATGATGGGAGGCCTGCATAGGTTCATAGCTTCATAGGAGGTTACTAGCCTAATGGCCCTAAGATGCTTTCAAGCCTCGGTGTGTAAAAACACAAGTATCCTTATTAAGCATAGTTAGATGGTCATTGTTAGCAGAGCAATTTTGTGATCAGCACTGACTGGCCCTGTCCATGGGGAACATAGGTACCAGCCTAGGGGTGAATTTACAATCACCCATCCAGTTGTCAAGGTTGCACATGAATAGGGTCTTTTAGGACCACTGATTCACATGCAGTGGGAGCCTATTACAGAGAAGTGGCAATCGCTGAGGGATATATATGTCTCCCCAGCATGTTCTGTTTATGTCACAGGCTAGGTTGAGTTCCCTGGAGCAGGTTATTCTTGCCCCATTTGATTTGTATATGTACAGTGTGTCCAGTATGGCAGGGTCTGAGATGGCTCTGTAGGCCAGGCACAGATCACTGAGTACAGCGAAAGGACGTTCATTCTTTACATGTATGTCATGTTTTGGAGGCCCTGGATTCTATAGGTCACAAACCTTTGTGTTTTCTCCAGTTACTGCAGGCTATTGTTGAGGTACAGACAGAAGGGATCATTGTACACAATTATTGGTCTGATAAGGGTTGAGTACAGCAGAACTATGACCTCCATGGTGTTGGATGTAATGGCCTTATTTATGAGGTGTGCAATGTAGAATGTGTGCCTCACCACTATGGACACAAAGTGATTGAAATGTAGATTGCTATCAACATGTGTTCTCAAGTCTCGCAACAGTGGGTTTGAGCTTCAATGGGTGCTATGTATATCATAATTAGCAGGGGTAGTTCATTGCCAGAAGAGGCAATGAGGCATGTTTTGCTTTAAGGTTCAGTCAGTGAATTTGGCACCAATCATTTGTCTGTGTCAGCCCCTTCTGTAATTTGTTAACCTAGTTGGGGTACTCTATATGACTGCATCCAGTTGACAGTCATCTGCAAACTTGGTAAGCCATAGGCCATCTACCTTTGCCTGGACTTCAGAAAAATAGTTTCCAAATATTTGAGAGCTCAGCACAAATCCTTGTGGTATTCCTCTGGTAAGTGGTCTAGTGGTGGAGGTGCAGTCCCCAACTTTGACAGTGTGTGTTCTTTCAGTGAAGCAGTTGGCTATCCATCTAGTAATGTATAGATCAATCCCCAAATGGGAGATTTTCTCTATGATGCTTGAATGGGGAATAGTGTCAAAGGATAAGTCAACATAGGCAGTATGCCCTGTTATCACTCATCCAGGTCTTTGGGGGCAGTATCAGATAAGTCCACTAGGTTTAATAAGCAAGATCTACCACTGACAAATCCAAAATAGACCTGGTCAAGTGTGTTGAGGGTCACCTATGTCCCTGTGGTTAACAGATTCATGTGCATTGCATATGACACAACATTTGATATTAATTTTTGTAGTGTAGGTAATCTATGTGTGAAAAAAAGTACTGAGACACCAGGGTTGCAGTGCTTGGGAGAGGTGACACATAGCTGTACTGCAAATATGTGACATATTGTTAGATAAGGGCTTTAGTTTGTTATGTTTCCTCATGTAATTTCATGTCATAGACAGGAAATGAACAGTAAATAGCAGTAATGCATAATAATATTTACTTTTCCATAGGAGGGGAGCAGTGATAGTTGGAAAAGTGTTTGCACATGCGAAATACACATTTCCAATACTTTCCGTGTTTGCTCATAGTTAAACAGTGTGTCAATGCAAGCCACATTCTTCTCAGAGTTAGTACTGAGTCTATGAAACACACCTGCTACTTAACTGACTCTGTGGGGGCAAGTGTAAATGCAGTGACACATTTCTTTTTCAGCCCAGATGATGCTGGGTTCAAGTCTAGGTGTATCTAATACCTAAATACTTTTAAATAAACAGTCACAATACAATGACAATAATTCTTTATAGTACATGTGCTGCATGTTGGCATAGCACAGCAGGGTTAAGCAACATTGCACAGAGATAACTGCAACGTTATACTGCCATTCATTGTCACTTGGCATTGCTGCATGATGCGAAACTCCACACAAACATAGAGACCAAAAAGTGAAGGGATCCATTGCTTTTTGTGCTACTTGTTTGTGTTGTGTGTGATTCTATTTTTGGCTAGATTATAGGTGTTAAAATGTGGTAGATAAGAAAGTGATAAAATGGGGAGCAAGCAGGGGGAAGAATAAAGGGAAAGCAATACAGGAATATGTAGGAGGGAGATAGGAAAGAACCATAGCTATAATTTCTTCAACAATAAAAACTGATCATATGTGCAGAATATCACCTGCATTTGGAGTGTCACCTCCACAGAGAGGGGTGACAACAATATAATCATGTTGTATAGCCAACTGTGCCAAATCAAATGTATCAAGAAAAACGTGTGTTAAATGGAGAGCTATGTATGGTACGTTTTTTTCGTGGGACAGGTGCCCATTTTTTTTTTTAATTCAGTAAGAAAAGACTGCTGAGTAAGGGGCGTAGGTATGTCTGTGTCAGGTAAGTTGGGTAGGTGAAGAAGCGAATGCAAACATAACAAGATAAGAGAGAGCTACAGTGGTATAAGCAAGAGGTTGGAGACACCATGACTGGGGTGAGGGAGGGGACAACCCAGGCTCATGCCCATCAAGCTTGGAGACAATGACAATCAAGTCCTCACCCACTGGACTGTCATCACTGTCCCCTTACTTCTCTGGCAGCTGGAGTGCTTGATGTCTTCTCTTCCTAAGGACTATGAGGGAGAGCAGCCTCTCCATCCAGCATAGGCATACACAAGTGGTGCAGTGCATGGCCCTATGCACTAACCCTGGCATCTCCAGGTGGATGATGAAATCACCATCTCTGCCACTGCTCCCAGAAAGTACCACTGCACCAGTGTCCAGGGCAGTACTAGCTGTGGGCACAAGTAGTGCAGGTGCAGTATATACAGTGCTGTCAGGTTGTTTACCAGATGTTCTGGGCATCGGTGCCGTAGCCAGTGGAGTAGGGGCAGGCTGATCCACTGGGGCTGGCCTACCTCACTGTGCTGTGTAGCATTTAGTGATGTGGTATGCATGGATGCCATGCAGACATTTTGAAAACACATAACAGAAAATAATAAAGAGAGATAAGGGTTGAGATTAGAGAAAAAAGAGAAAAAATTAGTACCATCATATGTGACATACAATGCAGTAATACTATTATAAAACTCTTTTATCTGAAGTATTACATTTAAGTATACATCCTAACAGATGCACACTATACTACAGATTGCTGAAAGTAATCTTTGAAATGTGCATATTTTGCACATATGTGTGTTCCAGTTATACAGATTACAGTTTACATCAGGGCATGTGTGCCACTGGTACAGAGTTTTTAGTTTAATGTAAATATTATTGAATAAATAACAGTGTATAGTTGTGAATCGTGGTATTTAAGCCCACAACCTGTGACTACAGTCTAATCTTGGAATCCTGCAATTGGTTTGTGCTACAGACTAATTTATGCACACTTGCTTTTACAGTTGGGATATGCATGCTCAATTTGATACAACTTTATAAAAGACCAGAAAAAGCTATCTTTAATGTTAAAGCTACAATAATAGAAAACGCTATCGTTAATGTTTAAAGCTACAATAATATTTCTATTTTGCTGCATACCTACCATTTGTTTCCCTCAGTCTGTTCAATTGAGAAACCTGAGCCTACTGATTAAACCTTCAGTGGGAGCTGGGGAAAGAAGAGAAAAGAACAGAAGAGCATTATGCATACCAGGCTTACCTGTATTTAGCTTTCCAAGTCTTACAAGTACTTTCTTATTGTCATACTTACACAGCTGTGGGATGTCTTCAGGCACAAACTCATGCAACCAACAACTGAGAGAATTCCATTTACCCCTGTGTAGGTAATTAAAATAATGCCTATACTGCTCTTCAGTGTGTGGGATGCCAGTTACACTGGATACAGCCTAGGCCAAACTATTCCACACCTAAGACTTGTACTGGGAGCCAGAATAGTGCCCCTGCAGAAGCCTTTTGCTGTGGTGCTTTACCAGGAGTCCAATAAATATTCTTGACTCCTGAACACCCCACCTCTATGCCCTAAACTTGGGACTTTCCTCTCCAATGCCAGCCATGTCTACCAGCCAAACTAGATCAATGGAAACCGATGCTTTCACTCCACTTCCAGTTATCTCATTTACTGGTAGTGCACAAACCTAAGCAATGAGGCCATCCATGTCCACATGATGTTAAGCACAGTGCAGATGTACCAAGCAGGAAGGAATTAAATACATTTGGCCTTAGTTTGAGGGGTGTCTACTGATGTAGCCGGGAAATATATATTTGAAATTGGAAGGTAACTGTTAGTTGAGTTAAGTGCCTAGATATGCACTGAGAGCATAATTGTAATGACTTGACACAATTGTTTTGCCTGTATACACTGAGGAACATTGATTTTTATACTGTGGGATTCAAACCTAGGCATAAAGAACAAAACATTTTCTTCCACAGTGTTAATTTTTCATCTGTGCCACAGAAGAAGTGCTGCTCAGACATTGTCTGGAATCATACATAAATACAGGTGACAGTTTGAGCTGTTTCACATGCATGTGTGTGACCTGACACGTTTATTGGATATAAACCCAGTTGTGTATGTATCATATGTAATTGTGAAGCCCATGCAAGTCCACATAGCATAATTATACTTACAGAAATATAGTAGACAGTATACCCTCAGTCACATCCCTCACTGGTGTTAGTGGTAAGGACTGAGGCTACTTTATTACTGAAGTACACACACAGTAAATACAATTTCCCTTAAGAGCACACAGAGAAAACAGTCTGTCTGGTGCTGGTTTCTCCCTCTCTTTCCATATCCACAGTAAGACTCCCCACTGGCAAAGCTACAGGGTTCAGATCTCAGACAAGTGGTCAAGCCAAAACCTCCAGCCAGTGCTTCGTGTCCCTGCCCAAGTAGCTGACACACACACACACACACACACACACACACACACACACACACACACACACACACACACACTTTGAGATTTGATTTAGATATGAACACACAGACACTCCTGGGGAAGGCTGGCACAGGTTCTCTAGTTATGCCCCCTTCTGCCCAGACTATATGGCAGTACCAGCTGCCACCAATGCCCCCTTCTGCCCAGACTATATGGCATTACCAGCTGCCACCAACCACCATTATCAGCTACTATAAGGTCATTACCAAAGGGTGACCAATTCTACTGTGCGATGTTACTGTTATCCAAACGGTAAGTGTGACCAAAACTTTTAAGGCTATTCAAGAGTGGCCTGTACAGTATCACCAAATACATATGCAAGTACTCTAAAAGCTTAAATATCTCTAAACAAAACCAGCCACAATTAAAAGGTTTAAATATATTTAATAATAAGTAATAAAAGCACAAGACAATACTCATTAACTCAACACAGTGACAGCAGAGTTCAGAATCACAGGAAATATTTTTAAAACAACATTGCAGGACAGTCTAACATATGTACAGAAAACATCCAGACTAATCTTGCTATTTCCCTATCTATCTCTAAGAGAAATACTATGATCTAATTCTTACTTACAGAGCAAAGCAAGTGCTGGTGAGATGATGTTTTCAGGTCCAAGACAAGATACAAAATGCACATACTTTCTCTGAGAGATACTTTTTCAATTAGTAATACACATTACTGCTGGGTTAGCTAGATGATATCATTATCTGACACCTGTCTCTAGTTCCCAAGCTAAACAGATACCAACAGACTTAACATTTCTCTGTCAAAAATACTTATCTCTCAGATGTACAGCTGCTAGGAAGTCACAGAGCAATAAAAACACTTTACTTTGAAATCTACTAATTATCTCCGTCTCAAGACAATAGAAATAATTTCTAGTTGCAGACATTCTGTCTTCTAGCTGTGGTAAACACAATCATAAAACTCTTTACTTGTCAACTTATTTTCTTAGTGTTTTGCAAGTTAACTCTGTATGTTCCAACTTACTATCAAAACATACATTTGCATAGGCATATAGTTGATACAGATTTCTGCTCTTTTCCAGGATGGCGCATTGTGGTTACTTTCTTGAAGCTCAGCACATAACATACAGTTTTCTTACATGTGTAAGACAAGCATACAAATCATATTACTATTCTCAAATGACATAGAATTATTTACAAAATTCCAGCTAGCTGGGCTGGCAGCATTTTGGTTTATCACACCCAGGACCATCTTTACTCCAACCTTTCACTTACACCTGCTGCCAAAGGACTAGTTAGATGACATTTTCTAATTTCCTAATAATTCTTAAGGTCTCTGTGTTAACTGCTGCACAATGCTGCTTAGTGAGTTTGTGTAGTGCCCAACATAATTAATTGAATGTATCCATTTTCAATTATTGGTTGTCTGAATCCTGTCTGCAGGTTTTCAATAGCTGCAGCTGTTGTTGAACCTGGCTACACACTGTGCAACGCTGCTAAGCAAAGTTGCGCAATGAAAAACAAAAATTACAACAATGCATTGTTTTTGCCCTTTTATAGATGCCCTTTTTGCAGGTGTTCTGTCTGCTTCCTTGATGGGCCACTAGTCCAATTTGTGCACTGCTATGCTTCATGCAAATGAGATAAACACAGCCAAACCTGACATTCATTTTCACCATTTCCCGTGTTTGCGCTACACTGCCCCCCCACCAAAAAAAGGGGAAAAAAAGGGAAAAGTAGTTGAAATGAAAAAAGGCAGTCTATGACATACACACTACAAAATGTTAGTATGCATGAGGTATTTCTACATAGGTCTGGATTTGAACTCTCACTTCAGTGAACCTTCAGAACAAAATAAGGGTGCCTTATCCCTCTTTGCCACACAAACAGTTTTGCAGCAGGGAACTAAAATCATTCTGCGTACAACCTACTGAAACATCATCAACAGTAATGTGAAATCATACAAATGTTATTTCTACATTTATTATTTTTGGATGTAGTGCACTAAGTGATCACACAACCAGTTATGAGTACTGCTTGCAAATATGCAGCTCTGTCTTACCTCTCTGTGTTTGTTGATCATTCTTCTGTTATCTGACCAGTAATCTGAGACATGCAGTAAGCCATTCTATATCATTGCCTTCAAAATGTGTGAGGATATTAAATGGCAATAATAGAATATGCAGTTGCCAACAAATGAAGGGGAGGTTGGATGTTAATGAACAGAACCTGGAATTGTGTGCTGCCTACATACATTTCCAACCTTAACAAAACTGCATCTAACACTTTTGAAGTCCTGACACACCCACTGGCTGTAAGGCAGTCTGCATTACTGTTGCATTTTCCTTCTCCCTACCAATAATCATTCACAATTGCAATCATTAAAAACAAACACTGAGGGAGTGCCTGCACTATGTTTACATCAGATACACAGAGCCAAGTATTTGGGATTCAGCAATTCTAATGAGTTTACACCTCATTTGCATCTTCATTGTACTGAGAGCCTTGACTCTACACCACAAAAAAGGCAACCATGTAGCTAGGGAAAGTGAAGGTGAGGAGACTTATGTGGAGAATACAGAAAAGAGGCTATTACTTTGGGATACATCTGCACAGAGGATTACTGAACTTGAGAAGGTATGCTTGCATTTTGTCAGCTACATACTGCATATGTTGAAATGTAATTAATATATATATATATATATATATATATATATATATATATATATATATATATATATATATTGTTTAGCAAAGGCTTTTACACTTTTATCTGTATGCATTAGTTAGAAGTGTACTGATGATGGCATGGGCATGTTTATCAGGGCATTTCACAGGTATACATGACTGGCAATAACCGTAACATGGAATATTCTGTGTTAAATCTGTAGACATGTTTCAGGGACAGTTAATTTGATAGCACTTTTAGCATTTCAAAGATGATTTGTTAGCAAAATGTGTCAAATGTGTCAAAGCTGCATTTCTGTTATGGCACAAAAAAGGATACGTTGCTATTGTTAGCAAAATGTGTCATTTGCTTGTTTTATTGGGGTGGAGAAGCAAAGCTGCATTTCTGTTATGGCACAAAGAAGGATATGTTGCTATTGTTACCAAAATGTGTCATTTGCTTGTTCTTTTGAGGGTGGGGAAGCAAGGCTGCATTTCTGTTATGCCACAAAAAAGGATACATTGCTATTGTTACTCTCCTTTTTTGCATCCAGGCAGTTGTTCATATTTCAAATCTCTAGAATGTTTTATGTTTCTCCAGTGGGTAATACTGAAATGCTACCTTTCTTGTTTTATCTGAGAACAGTTATTTTGTAGTTATGTGATACTGATGTGTATTATCCTTCAGTTGTCTTTTAGGACATCTAGGACTATGCCACCCAGGCATCTCAATCCTCAAATACCACCCCTCATGGACCCTGAGAATCAGGTAACTGTTGACACTTTTAGGCAACATGGTGCCTTCCTGCTTGAGCAGCGAAGTGGAACTATGTCACACAGAATGCAAATTTGGCAGCAGATTGTTGCAGACGTTAATGCGCTGAGTGACCACAGCAGGGCATATGGTCAGGTATGCTATATGGCCACTGATATGATCTCATCTGCATAGAGGAGAGTACCTGCACTAGATTGTGATCGGATGGGTACTGGGGGGCCTGCTACAGTCACCACTAACAGAAATGAAGAGTTCCTGTCTACTGTCAGGGATTAAGACAGCTCCCAAGAAAGTGCAGAACAGCATGTCCTTGACACTATGATACTGTTTCAGGGACAGCAAGCATGTCTCAGGAGGAGCTTCCAGGTAGACTTTTGTATCTTAACTGTTAAAGACTGCTGTATAGTAAAAATTTTAAACTCAATACATTAGTTCTGTTTCACAAGAATTTTTTGGGGGGTGGCATGGATTGAAGATTGCTACAGTTAACAACACATTCTGATTGATTACACATGGGGTATGGTTGGACTTGTCATCCAAGTTTTTGTTGCAGTATAGTTAATGGACATATAACAGGGTAAAAGTATTACTCCCTGTGTTACCGTTAATTGTGACAATGTTATCCTTACCTTTTGCTTATCTTCTTCCAGGACCGTACAGAGCATACTATCATCTGCACATGATAAGCCAAACATTTTTATGTCAGTACTCATGAGCAATTCAAAAAAATATGTTAGTGTGTGATGTTGATGTCAGGACTGTTGTGTGTATTGCTGTACTAATACTGGCAAAACTGATATTTTGTTACATATACTGGACTATAGAAGTGTAGGTATTAATTGCTCCTATGTTTATTGCTTATTATCACCGGTGATCCTGACAGTGGAAGTGTGGGATTTCTACCAACTGATTCCAGAGTATTAGCAGACTCTGATGATGATGGTGGTCAAACAAAGGCACAGTCAGGGGGTGCAGAGGTTGAATCTGACACTGTGGTTGACATATAGCCATCCCCAGAAATTTTATCGGACACAGCCAGTAAGCCTACGCCTACCCATTCCGGTGAGCCCTCAGATATTGGACAGGTGGAGGCTGAGATATTCGATCACAGAAGTGTGGTTACTGTGGCTTCAATACCTGTTGACTCTGGCTGCAGCCAAATTGTGGGTGAGGTGCCACAGAGGAGGGCTGTTAACAGTGTTTGGAGGAGGCCTGCTGTCCATCCTCCACCTGATCCATGTGTCTCTTCACGTGCCACTCAACGTATGTTTGGGGTTGTCATGCAGGCAGAGACATGTTACCATAGCTGCTCCAGAGAAATGTTTAGGTTTGTAGATGTAGTACAGAATGACATGCACGACTGCCTCCACCATGTTGCCGATTCAATTAATTGGATGAATGACACATTGGAACGAGCAGTGCCTGGATGGAACATCTACTGGGAGGGGGTTGGGATCCTCATGGGCGTAGATCAGCCACATGATCTGCTGACAGCCAATGTGGCTGTGCCTGATCATGCTCTCATCGTGACAGTACTTCGCCTGTTCTGTCATTTGGTGAGCTGTCCATACCCAGATATGGCAGGCCATGGGGTCATGGTCCTGCATGCCCTCATGAGGGGATCTCTTCCAGTAGATATCAGTCATGTTCAGGTAACAGCAGTGTATCTGACTATGGGTGTGAACATGCCAGTGCAATTCCTGGCAGAGCCAGTTCTCATGGTCGGGAACAACAATGAACTGCCACCTCTACCATGCACGGTTCACACCTGTCTGACATACCAAGATGTAGAACTAACACAGAGCTTGGCTGTGTTCATGCAGACACTCATACACCAGTTTCACCTGAAGGACACACACACACACACACACACACACACACACACACACACACACACACACACACACACACACACACACACCAGTTACATGGTTCAGCCATACAGCTTAAAACTAATTTTGTCTCACTGGTCATTTATTGTTTTATCCAAATGTCTGCCTGCTTCTCTTTCTTACTCACGCACACTCACTGATCTTTTTTGTCAGCCTAGGCTTCCTGCAACCCTCCCAACACCCTGTGCAAGTGATGACAACTGCAACGTATCAATTTTTTGTATCTCTTGGATTCAGGGATACATAAGCTTTATGTCTGATGCTCAGGTGCATAGCTGAATTATAGCATAGTATATCTTCATTTGTGATGTTGAATTGGTAATTGTACTGTGATGCCCCAGCACTGTCCAAGTAATCAAGGAGCCTCAATCCTCATCACTGGCAACAGTGGGGGATGTACACACTGGGAGGATGACAAGTACACACACAGTAAAGTGCAATTTCCCTTAAGAGCACACAGAGACCACAGTCAGTCCGGGGCTGGTTTCTCCCTTTTTCTCCAGATCTGCAATAAGACTCCCCAGTGGCACAACTATAGAGTTGAGATCTCAGCTGAGTGGCCAAGTCAAGACCTCCAGCACCATCTCTGTCCAACCAGGGCTTCGTGTCCCTGCCCAAGTAGCTGACACACACACACTCTGAGGTTTGATTTGTATACACCCACACACACACCTGGGAAAGGCTGGCACAGATTTACTAGCAATACCCCCTTTTGCCCAGATTATATGGTAGTTTGGACTGCCAACAGACACACCTTATCAGCTACTTTAAGGCTCTTAATAATGGGTGTCCTATCTTACTGTGTAATGTTGCTAGTAATCCAAATGGTAGTTTGACCAAGCACCAGGCTATTAGGAGTGACCTGTACAGTGTCACCAGATAGATATGCAAGTACTCTAAGAGCTTAAATATCTCTAAACAGACCAGCCACAATTGAAAGGTTGAGCCTGTCTGAGCTCTTTCTTTGTAACCCTTTCCAGCTCCCCTTCCACAGGAAGTCTGGTATTCTCTGACAGCAGTGCCTCACTGTCAGCCTGGGTACTACTATTACTCGCCTCTGGCTTTGCAGTCACCTGTCCAAGGGAACATCAGTAACCGCAAGCAGCTGTGGCTCACCTTCAGTCTCACTGCTACAGGGTAGCTCCCTTCCTGAAGTAACCACCTCACCAGTCCTGGCTCCAAGTGTGCAGTCTGTCTGGGTCTCCCCCAGGCTACCAGACCTTGTCTCCAAGCCTGACTGCATGTAGCTGCATGCACACAAGGTACTGCATTATCAAAATCATTCCCTATCAGGACATCTGCAGAAATATATCTACTGGCTGGATTCCTCTTCCACCTTCCCAGTCAAAGTGAACCCTAACTAAAGGTATTTGGAATGGGCTCCATCCCAAAGCTCGAAGTGCTCCTCTTTAACCACTGCAGGCTTCACGATGGTTAAGTCAGAGGCTGGGTATCTCTTAGCCATGGCCTCTTTCCCATTTACTAAGATAGGATATAACCTCTTGTGGTAGTTTGGTACCCTTGTCTCCAGACAACTGACTGCTAGCATTCTGTCATTCCCATTTACTGGCTCTGCCACCTTTTGTTCCCCATCTTGCCTCTGTGGACATCTATATGCTACATGGCCCCACCAGTTGCATTTAAAACATTTAACTCTTGGTTCTGCTCATGTACCTGGAACAGTGGCTTCCCCTGCTACTGGCAGACTTTGTTGGGGCAGTCTGGGCTGCCTATCATGGGTTCCCTTAGACCCATGAGCAGCACGGGGTATCCCTTTCTTGTGCAGTGATGCCCTGCTTGCTAGGTATAGGTCTCCCTTTTTCCCCAAATCCGCTGCTGTGTTATATTCTCTATATGCTAACCAGATTCTCATGTCCTCAGGCAAAGTGCTAAGGACTTGTTCCCTCACCAAAAGGTCTGCCAGCCCTTCAAAAATGGTGACCTGACAGCCATTCACCCACCAATGAAAATAAATGCTTAGTTCAGCAATATATTCACACACACTTTCATCTGCCTTGCATCTATGCTCACAAAACTCTTTCCTATAAGCTATAGGTGTTAACTTAAAACATTCTAACAAACAATTTTTGACTGTATTATAACTTAAGCAATCAGTATCACACAATTTAAAAATAGCAGTTACAGCTTTACCATGAAAGTAAGGGGGGCAGGAACCATACCCAGAGCCCTTGGTCAACATAATACTGTTTACATACCCTTTATTCCCTTTCAAACATATGAAGGAAACTATCAAAATTAACCCCCTCTGTAAATTGTGGAAGAAATTTATTGACTTTTGTTGTTTCTGGGGTTTGGTTACTCCCTTCCCCATTACCTCCATGACCCTGGTGAAGAGTCAGCATCTTCTTCTCATGTTTTCTCTGCCTCTCATTCTCCTCAGCTGCCAGACATCATACTTTCTCATTCTCTTTGGCCTCTAGGCATCTCAGTCTCTCTGCTGATTCTAGTTTCAAACTTGCCTCTAGGTCAAGTCTCTAACAACAGACAGATTTTTATGTCCTCTGTGGAAAGGCTGAACTGTCCATTCTCTGAGAGTTGTACATCTCCAAGGCCAGTCTGGTTGTCCTCCTGATTGTTGGGCCTGTGATGCAGCTGTACCCAAGGCTGCAATCATTTCTGATGTAGTCAGGTTGGCATGCACCAGTCCTTTAGCACATCTCAGCTAATTTGCTCCTTGTCAATTTGCCATACTCCTCTGCTGACATCCTTGCCTGCTCTCCCTGACTAAGATAACAAAAAAAATAAATAAATAATTGTGATATGAAATTCTGATTGATTGCTGTGTGGCTGACTTAGAGTACAAACACTTTCCTTAGTGACCACTGTTTACAGGCTACAGGAATTCAATATCCATACCACTGAATCCTAATATGTAGATATCCCACCACAACAAGCCAATCAATATGTGATGTAGATATCCCACCACTCACCACTATATATATATATATATATATATATATATATATATATATATAGAGAGAGAGAGAGAGAACAGCAAACACAGCTATAAAGCAGGATAAGCAGAGTAAACAGCCAGGCAGTAAATAAGTCCACAGTAGCTTAATAAAGGTTAGCACTTTCACAAATACATTTGCTTCATCAGACCTCACAAAAAAATGACATAATTTCCTTTTATACATACTTAAATTCAAATGGACCAATCAAATATTAAACCAACAATAAGTATATAAAATCACACTACCATCATGTCAAAACAATACAACTATTTAAAACTCTTAAAAACATCACAATGACAAAATAAAATAAAATTATTATTTCCTAAGTCTCCGATCCCTTAGTCTGGCTGTAATGGCAATGTGATCATTAAGCCCTTTGCCTAAATGGGCCCTAAGCTTAATGATCCACCTAAGCTCTTTATTTTCTGTCTTATTGGAAATATCACCTAATAGCTGCGGTGCTGCAGCAGTAGCGTTGCTGCCTCACAGCAAGAGGTTCTCCTGTTCGATTCTCGGCTGGAGTGCCTTCTGTGTGGAGTCTGCATGTCCTCCCCGCGTTCGAGTGGGCGTTTGAAAGACATGTGTGTATGGGTGTGCCTTCCCTGAAGGTTGGGCGTCGGGCTGGCAACTTAGCACCATAAAAAAAAAATCTACTACCAATCATTAGTGGACCGGAGTTCTGCTGTGGCGACCCCTAACCAGGAAAAGCCGAAAAAACAAACAAACATTGGAAAGATCACCTAATCTTTCACCCTCAGAGATGAGTTCCAACACAGTAAACATAAATCTATGTGACTCACCTAATTCTATGGGGTGTTTAGCTATAGCACTGTATGTGTGCCCTCTCCAATAGCAGTACAGATGATCTGTAATGCGCTCATGTAATCTCCTGTTGGTTTTACCAACATAAAATGAGCTGCAACATACATCTAGCTAAATATATGAGATTTCTGCTATTACAATTAGCTTTACACTTAAACTTAAATAACTGCCTTGTATCCGGATGTGTAAAATCAACCCCTTCATAGATATATTCACAGAAGTTACAACAGCCACATCTAGTTGTTCCCCCTTCAAAAGCCTTGAGCAGCCTATCTGTCCCTGGGGGAAGTGACCTCAGCACTTGAGCTGTAAATCATTGGTTGCCTTGGACCATTTCTAGCTCTTTTCAAGTTCCCTGTATAAAAATCCGCCTCAGGGCGTTTTTTTCTGGCTATATACCCAAGCAGAGCTCCACGTAGTCCTGCAGAGGGGTCCTGGCAACAGAGAACTGAAAGAAGCGACCACTTTCCAGATTTAAGTATTTTTTGGCTTTTTTTATCTGCATTGTCCTCTCTGGCTTTCATTTAACTAGATATAACTGTTTTGTGTCTATCTGCTGATTTCTGAAGTATCTGCACTTAAAAGTAGCATTTTGGTCGACTCTGGTCGAATAATACTGTTTTTTTGTTAATTTAACTGCTGACGCTGCCCACTAAAGTGTGCTAGCCTGTGTAAATCGATTTTACTGTTTGCTTAACTGCATTTCTGTGTGCTTTCCTGAAAAAACAAAAAACAAAAAAAAAATACTCCTTGTTTTCCTGCCTTTGCTCGACTAGTTAAGACCAGTATACAGGCTTTGCTGTATTCTGGGCTGTGTGTAGTTCCTGTGTTGGCCATTGCCTTACTTGGATAGAAGGAAGTTTCTGAGCTCACCAGTGGGAGTGGGGAGCCTTGAGCAGCCTATTTGTCCCTGGGGGAAGTGACCTCAGCACTTGAGCTGTAAATCATTGGTTGCCTTGGACCATTTCTAGCTCTTGTCAAGTTCCCTGTATAAAAATCCGCCTCAGGGTGTTTTTGCGCGGTTGGGCGCCTAGCGCAGCAGCGGTTATACAGGTTTAAACTATTTCTGGCTCCGCCAAGTCTGCTCTTCAATTTTTCCCTTAGAAGCTCTACTCAGTCTATTTAGCTGTACATATTAGCACTTGTTTTCGGAACTTCTATCCTTAGCAAGCACTCATAATAAAACAAGCACTCTTATCCTAAAGTAAGCACTACAGGCATCCACTACCCCCTGTGAATACCCACTTCCCTTAAAGGCACAGCACTCCTTATAATATTCTAGTATGTCGAGTGGTAGACCACTAGCATCCTCTCTTGTTCAGCTGGTTAATCTGGGAATCTTAAGACAATGTTACAATTGTCTCATGTACACAGACAACCCTCTCCTCCTTCCCACTAACACATATACTTGTGAGAGATGCAACTATATAGCCAGACTGGAGGCTGAACTCTCTCAACTCAGGACTGGCAAGACCAGACAGGAGGAGATGGTACCCACACCCAAAGCAAAACCAGTCACACATAAAACCACCACTACTACAAACCAAACACATAAGAACACAAAGACATACTCGGAGGCTCTTATAAAAAACTTACCTAAACAACAGAGGCCTCCAAAGCAGACACCCAGAAATACACCCCCACAAAATGCAACACCTACAACACATACCTCAAGCAACAGGTGTGTCACACAATCACAGCCCCTAAGGCAAAACACTATGCCAGAGACATTAGTAATAGGTGACTCTATAGTCAGACACACCGACGTTCCACTTACCAGGCTGAATAAGGAGAGGGTAACGGTGAGCTGCCTATCGGGAGCTAGGATCCGCCACATTACACATGCACTCAGGTCACTCCAAAGCAAGTACAAGTATGATTCAGTCATTGTCCATGCGGGTGTGAATGACCTGAGACGTACTTCCCTGGACTACATGAAAAGAGACATTGAGGAGCTCTCTGATTATGTAGCCCAGACTGGTATGACCCTGACCCTGAGCAGCATCCTGCCTTCACCAAGAATGATGCCTCAGTACAAAGACAAAATGATCAGTTTTAACAATTGGCTTAATCACTGGTGTCATTCTAGGGGGATCCAATGTCTGTCAGCCTGGGGTGACATGCTGGACAAGCCACGTTGCTTCGCAAGGGATGGCTTGCACCTGTCACCACTGGGCTTCCGGATACTGGCCAAGGCTCTTGCCACCCCCATCGTGCCTTTTTTAGGCAATGCTCAAAGGACAAATCAACCTCCATAAAAACAAAATGGAAAAAAATTAAGGGTAATGCTGCTCAACGCCAGAAGTCTAAATCTCAAGATGCAGGCACTCGAAGCACTTCTCAGTATGGAGAACATTGATGTCTGTGCAGTAACTGAAACCTGGTTCAAGGCTCTTGAGAGCACTCCAGCGCTACCAGGCTATACCTCATATCATGCGTTTCGGCCTCAAGTTCCAGGCCGAACCACAAAGGGAGGAGGAGTGTCCATTTTCATAAAGGACACCTACACCTCTCGATTGGTGGCTACCCATGAAGCATCAGAAACCATACAAGTTTTACTCACCATAGGCAAAACTGCCATACAACTGGTCGCATGTTATAGAACACCCTCCCAATCCCAGGAATCCCATCAAGCATTCCTGAAAACACTGGAGGATATGAATGTCACACCAAACACCATCATATTGGGTGACTTCAACTACCCCAACATAGACTGGGCCCACTATTCTAGCCCTAACACCCTAGCCCAAAGATTCCTGGAATTCATAAACTCAAATGCTATGGAGCAACTGGTCACTTCTCCTACGAGGAGAGATAATATACTTGACCTGATTATCACAAACATGGGGTCCAAATGCTCCGCACTGGATATAAACCCCTCACTATCAAGATCTGATCATAAACTGATCACGTTGGATGTACATATCCCACCGCCAGCCCGAGAACAAAAGACTACAGTGAAAAACTTTTCAAAAGCTGACTTTGCGCTCCTTAAGTCAGAAATGATATCCTTTAAGCCTACTGGGTTAACGGAAACCACATCCCAAAATGCTGAATCCTTCACAAAAGCCTTCTACGGACATCTCCAAGAATGCATGGATCAAGCAATCCCAACTAAAACCAAGACCCTCTCCACCAAGGGAAAACGCCCGGTTTGGTGGACCCCGGCTATAAACAAACTGTACAACAAAAGAAGGAAGCTACTGCAGGACAAAGCCAAATCCCACAAGGGAAAGGCTTCCCTGATCAGCACAAGTAAAAAACTACGTTCTCTCATAAAAACATCTAAAGCAAACTTTGAGAAAAAGATTGCCAAGGATACCAATGACAATCACAAGGCCTTCTTCAATTATGTCAGAACCTTGGGAGGAAATTCTCAGATATGCTCTGAGTTAGTACACAATGACAAAAATTCACTGACCCTACCGACATTGCCAATATTCTGGCAGATAGGTACAGTGCAAACTTCTCCCGTCCCAGAGCCCCTAAAGATGAAGTAATTATCCCTGCTGAATGTAACCTACCTGTCATCACAGACATACAGGTGAAATCAGCACTCAACAAGGCAAAAAACACAGCATCTATGGGACCCGATGGTATCCCGGTTGCGTGTTACGTGAACTTCAAGATGAACTAAACCCGCCCCTAAGAACGCTATTCAATCTTAGCCTCACTACAGGATATGTACCTGAACACTGGCGCACAGCAACAGTGGTCCCACTCCACAAAGGGGAAATTCTACTGACCCTGGTAACTACCGCCCCATAAGTTTGACCAGCCTGGTCTGTAAGGCTATGGAAAGAATCATCATGGAACTCATAAATGGCGACATTGGGGATCTGCAGACCCTTGATCCCACCCAGTTCGGTTTTGTAAAAGGCAGATCCTGCCTCTTAAACCTGGTTGACTTCTTCAAGACAGTCACTAGTGCCATCGACGAGGGCAAGGCTGTCCACACTGCCTACTTGGACTTGGCTAAGGCCTTTGACACGATACCACACTCTGGCATCATTGACAAGCTCAGCAGCCTAAATGTAAATCCATATGTCACAAGATGGGTAGCAAACTGGCTAAAAACAGAACCCATAAGGTTAAAATTGCTGGAGCCATGTCAGACTCAAAACCAGTCACGAGTGGTGTCCCACAGGGCTCAGTCTTGGGTCCACTCTTATTCGGCATTTACTTCTCAGATGTGAAAGCAAATATGGGAGGATTATGGCTGACAAAGTTTGCAGATGACTGCAAACTGGGTGCCATAGTTGATTCACCTGCTGACACACACATCCTACAGAAAGGTCTCACTGAAACGGACAACTGGTGCCGGAATCATGGCCTCAAACTTAACGCCAAAAAATGTATAGTCATCCCCTTTGGGAAAAACAAAGTACCCACAAATTATCACGTAGACAATATCCCACTGAATATGGAAGAAGTAATCACGTAGACAATATCCCACTGAATATGGAAGAAGTAATCAGAGACCTGGGGACTCAAGTCGATAGTGACCTCTCCTTTGACAACCATGTTGCCAAGGTGGTCAGAAAGACATTCTACCTTGCCCATCTCATCATGAAGGGATTCTCATCCAGATCAAAGGAGGTCATTGTACCTCTATATTCCTCCCTTGTCAGGCCCATGATTGAATATAATGCTCCATTTGGGATGTATCTCACCCGGCACATGCAACAACTGGAAAGACCCCAGAAGTACCTCACCAAGAGGATCATAGGTCTCAAACATGTGCCTTATCCAGCTAGATTAAAGAAACTCCAGCTCTATTCAGTAGCATACCGCCTGCTCAGAGGTGATTTGTGCCTAACATATAGAGCCATGTCCAACCAGGAATTGATGGACATGCTCCATCTCAAAAAATCCAAATCCACCAGAACCACGCAAGCTAAAGATTTCAACCTCTGCACAAATATGAATAGGACATGCTGGAGGGATAGATTCATAACACAGAGGTTACCCATACTCTGGAACAAAATCCCAGTTCATGTGAGACAGAGCCCTTCATTGGCACTGTTCAAGAAAAATCTCGATGCATGGATGGGAGATCGCAAGTTTACCCCGGGAGTCACCTCAGTGTCACTACTAGACAGAGGTATAGTTTACTAAATAATGGGGTCCCACATGTGTCACTACTAAAGAGGCGCAACTATATAGTATGGGGTGGCGTAAGCCACATCACTGTTGGCTAGGCTTATAAATGCCCCCGGGCAGATAGCCTAGTACACTACTATGAAACTATCTCCCCATGAGGATTCATTTTCGGATAGCAGAACCTCCGTTTAAGATTCCTCATATTCTTATATGTAATGAATGGCTTATTGCCAACTATCTCTGTAATCTGTCTATCAGTATTAAGTATCTTCCAGTTCAAATAGATATGTGAATAATTGTCGTCCGTCATATTTACACAGAATGAGCATGCGCCCCAGCCATATATTCAATAACATAGTGAAAGGGCAGGCTATGCGGTGTTCAAGACTGACTGAGAGGGATGCAAATTTAAATAATGAATTTGACAAAATTCGTAGTGATTTTATTAGGAGAGGTTATCAGGGAGAAACAGTTGATAAATTAACATTTGATGTTCAGAAGATGCGCAATGACAGGGCTCAACCTTATTTTTCACACGTAGTAGAACAGAGAAATGTGTTCCTTTTAGTTTTGCATTCACTAGGGACCATAGTGAGATTAGAAAAATTTTACAATAGAACTAGAAGATACTTAATACTGATAGATTACAGAGATAGTTGGCAATAAACCATTCATTACATATAAGAATATGAGGAATCTTAAACGGAGGCTCTGCTATCCGAAAATGAATCCTCATGGGGAGATGTTGGCTTTAGAAGAGGGAACAACTAGATGTGGCTGTTGTAACTTCTGTGAATATATCTATGAAGGGGATTGATTTTACACATCCGGATACAAGGCAGTTATTTAAGTTTAAGTGTAAAGCTAATTGTAATAGCAGAAATCTCATATATTTAGCTAGATGTATGTTGCAGTTCATTTTATGTTGGTAAAACCAACAGGAGATTACATGAGCGCATTAGAGATCATTTTTACTGCTATCGGAGAGGGCACACATACAGTGGTATAGCTAAACACACCATAGAATTAGGTGAGTCATATAGATTTATGTTTACTGTGTTGGAACTCATCACTGAGGGTGAAAGATTAGGTGATATTTCCAACAGGACAGAAAATAAAGAGCTTAGGTGGATCATTAAACTTGGGGCCCATTTAGGCAAAGGGCTTAATGACCACATTGCCATTACAGCCAGACTAAGGGATCAGAGACTTAGGAAATAATAATTTTATTTTATTTTGTCATTGTGATGTTTTTAAGTGTTTTAAATAGTTGTATTGTTTTGACATGATGGTAGTGTGATTTTATATACTAATTGTTGGTTTAATATTTGATTGGTCCATTTGAATTCTGTGTGGAGTCTGCATGTCCTCCCCGCGGTTGGGTGGGCGTTCGAAAAACATGCGTAAATGGGCGTGCCTTCGTTGAAGGTTGAACGTCGAGCTGGCACCTTGGCATTCGTCAAAATCTACTGCCAATCATTAGCGGACCAGAGTTCCGCTGTGGCGACCCCTAACCAGGAAACGCTGAAAGACAATAACAACAACATAAAAGGAAATGATGTCATTTTTTTGTGAGGTCTGATGAAGCAAATGTATTTGTGAAAGCGCTAACCTTTATTAAACTACTGTGGACTTATTTACTGCCTGGCTGTTTACTCTGCTTATCCTGCTTTATAGCTGTGGTTGCCGCTCTATTTGCTATTTACTCATTGATTCAGCAGCGTTTAACCCTGGTGGTGTTTTGTTTGATATTTGGTATATATATACACACATATATATATATATATATATATATATATATATATATAGTTCTACTTGAAACCACAGAAAAAGAAATAAATATTCAAAAACTATTTTATGCAGGGGGGCTTTGCCCCCCTGCACCCCCCACACCCACCCACTTTAATATTCCAATTCCGAGATTGCACTACAGTGGGGTAAGGGAAATCTCCCGTTTACCGCTATATGCGGTAGCGCTAAATGGGAGATTTCCCATACCCTACCTGCAATGCCAACACTCAGATGGCACACACACACACACACACACACACACACACACACACACACACACACACACACACAACATGCAGTACACCCAAAAGTTAACATTTTTATTTACCTGGCACTTCCACTTTGAACCTTCGATGTTCTGAACATCGATGTTCTGGTCACGATGATCAGAACTTCGATGTTCTGAACATTCGATGGTTTCAAGTGGAACTATATATATATATATATATATATATAGAGAGAGAGAGAGAGAGAGATGCAAGTCAAAAGGTAAAAAGGTCACACAGACAAATCATTCAGTAAAAACAGTCTTCATTGCAAAATAAATTAAATCTCTTGCACTTTAAGCTCATGGGTTGTATGCAAATGACTCCTTAAGGACATAACAGTGTTTCAGCTACATGGCTTCTGAAGGCCCATGCCTTTTTACTGTAGTCATGAATGTTTCTGGAAGAAAGACCATGTAAACAAACCATTATATCTGTGTGACCTTTTTACCCTTTGGTTTAGTTAGATGTTATTTGGGATATTTTGCAGGCATCCTAATGTTTGTGGATTTCAGGCTCGATTATTTATTTAATGATATTTGTTTACCAGGAATGTCTGACTGGATAAAAGCCCATTTTCAGCAGAGGCCTGAGGAGAAAATCTACAAATTTTTACAAAGCATTTTAAGAACAATAATTTTCCAATCTTCAAAAATAAAACAAAAGCATCTGCAGTTTAAATAAGTATAACAAATTATGGTTCCCTATCAGAAGCCTGAAACACTATAAGCTTGAAAATCAAAATCCTGAAACCAAAAGCCTGAAAATTCAAAATCCCGAAAACCCAAAATCCTGAAACTCAAAATCCTGAAAACACAAATAATGCTAATATGTCACTATAAAGACACTAATATCTACCAACTGACCCTGACCCTAACCCTAACCCTAAGGTCCGTAACTATCGCACACTCACCTGACCTGCGCCCTAACCCTAACTCACTTAAACTGCCCCTAACCCCAATATTTGTCACTATTGCATACATGTCTAACCTGCGCCCTAACCCTAACTCACTTAAACCGCCCCTAACCCTAACATAAAACCAACCGCACACTGACCTGAACCCAACGCATGACCTGACACCACAGGGCTAACAATAGCAAAGCCACAATGACGTCAGTATGTCCATTTTGTGTTTTCAGGATTTTGAGTTTCAGGATTTTGGGTTTTCGGGATTTTTAATTTTCAGGCTTTTGGTTTCAGGATTTTGATTTTCAAGCTTATAGTGTTTCAGGCTTCTGATAGGGAACCCAAATTATACATAATATAAAGACATTAGTGAAGAACTGATACAAGTTATATGGCAATCATTTAATATTAAGAGAAATTTTGGACAGTTTGTAGACAAATTAAAGGCCAGTTATTCTAATACAAGCAGGAACTGCAATATGAAGTGCAGGGAAAAACAGGCTTATGGCGTATTTAGAGAGAAAGTTGAGAAGAGAATTTTATAAAGTAAGGGAGTAAGTGAAGAAGGGAAAGTAAGGAGGTATAAGGAATGAAATGGTACTTGTTCACATTTAGGGTTTTGAACAAGAACAGAACCAGATTTTAGCTAGGAAGACTTTCAGAGTGGTTTTGAAAGATGGGTGGGAGGGTATTGACCTGTTGGATACAGATAAGGAATTCCAGGCCTTAGCAGCCTTGTACGAGTACAGACAATGCCCAGGATAATTGCTAGGTTTGTAGACTGGATCTCAATGGAACCGGGAACAAAGTCGTTAGAATGACTTTTAGTGCTGGACAAGCAGATGGATTCTGGATAATTTTATAGTTGGTAAGAAGCTGTGTATATGTTAATTGATGAGGCAGTTCTAACCAATTTAGGCTTTTTAGTGCTATACTGTGGTGGATTCTGAAAGGGGTATTTGATGAAAATTTTGACCTGATGGATGTAGGTAAGGAGTTCCAGGGCTTAGCAACTTTGTACGATTACAGACAATGCCCAGCATATTTGCTAGGTTTGTAGACAGACAGGAGTTTTTGGTCACTGGATCACAGTGATCAATTGGGAATATAGTTATGTAGAATGTGTTTTAGTGCTGGACAGGCAGATGGATGCTGGATAATTTTACAGGTGTTAAGAAGCTGTGTATATGTTAGTGGATGGGGTAGTTCTACCCAATTTAGGCTTTTTAGTGGTATACAGTGGTGGGTTCTTAAATGGGTATTTGCTGAAAATTTAGCAATGTTGTTATAGCACTGTTCAAGTTTTAATTTTTGTGAAGCCCAGGAGTTACTAAGGATGGGGGCACCATAAAGAAGAGCGGGGAGGAGATATGTAGTGGCAAGTGCAGTTTTAGTTGCACCTGTGAGAAAGTTTTTAGCTCTGTAAAGCATCCCTAGTTTTTGATGAGTTTTTCTTATGCAATTTTGCATATGCAAGTCGAAGTTATGATTATCATCCACTATCACCCCAAATAATTTGCTAAGAGAAGTAACTTCAATGGTTATATTATAAAGAAAGAGGACTTTAAATTTTGTTTTTTTACGAGGAAGGGATTTGGGGAAAAAATAGTACTTTGGCCTTTTTGGGTTGAGTATGAGTTGGGAGTTACAAAGCCATGATTTCAAGCTCCCTAGCCAAACAATCCACATATGCCATACTGACAAGGTTAAAAAAAGGTTGAAACATGCATATTTACAGCTAGTGGGGGTTGGCTTCATTGGTCTGAAATAATGTATCCATAAAGACTTAAAAATTAAAAATCATAAGCATTCAGAAGCCATGGAGCTGAAACACTTGTTATATTCTCCTTTACAGGTCATTTGCCTATATCCCATATTGCACAGCAATGTTTTATATATATATATATATATATATATATATATATATATAGAGAGAGAGAGAGAGAGAGACACACACACACACACACACACACACACACACACACACACACACACACACACATACACACACACATACATATATATATACATACACACACACACACACACACACACACACACACACACACACACACACACACACACACACACATACACACACACACACTCCACACACACATACATGCACACACACGCACACACACACACATGCACACACATACACACACACACACACACACACACACACACACACACACACACACACACACACAAACACAAGAACGAGTACATCTGATTTATTCCTGCATGCATTTCATCTTGTGCTGAAATGATGATATTTTTCATCGGTGTTAGAGTTAGTCAAATTATGTAATGGTCCTTTCTTTAAGTTTCATTGAATCTGGACTTAGTTTATTTTTAGTATATTTAATTTCCAGGGTTATGAGGCTGAGCTTCCATATCAGGGGTGCTGTGAGCAAAGCTCTCAACTTAAAATGTGTTTTTTGTTTTACTTTTAGTAATAGCAAACGTAACTTATTGGTTTTCATTTGCAATTACTTTTTTGATGATTTTAGTGGTGATTATTGTAATCTCCAATGAGTTTGTTTAATGTTATGTGTTTCAATAAAACTCACTGTTGACTATCATTTGCAGTCATATATACATGTCTCACATGGGTGTAGGATGGGTTACCTTTTCGCAAAAAAAATATCTATATCTAAATCTATTTCTCTCTCTCTCTCTTTATATATGTATATATATATATATATATATATATATATATATATATAATGTTTTGTGACTTTGGGACTCTCCCTGCATTGTTGGGTTCAAATAAGCATCTATCAATTAAACGAGACACTAGTAGAATAATAAACTTTTGCTAAATACTGTTATTTTTTTGAGTTGTTAAACCCTCCAGAGGACTTTCCTTTTGCTTAAAATGATATTAACGTAAATAATTTTTATATAAAAAGTGTATGTTTGTTTAATTGCACCTGAAGTAGGGTATATCAACAAAAATGCATGTCAAATAAAAATCATCAGCAATCTACCTCATGTTTAGACATGATGTTTTTTTAATACCCTTTTATCAGTAAGTGTTTGCATAGTTTTGTTTCCTCTACATTGTAGCTGTTGGTATGCAAAGTATGCTAGCTGTCAAGTTAATCTCACTCTTTTAAACTGCACTGGTACTTTCTCTGTTTTTCTACATATTAAATTATTTTTATTATTTAATTAAAAAGTATATATCTGTACCTGTATAGCACAAAAGACTTCAGCCCTGTCTGTGTTTTATATCTTCTTGTAACTACTTAAGCTATCTACAAAGGTACCATTTTAGTTCTTATATAGTGACTAGGTATGCGGGCCATTAGGGCATGAATGAGCCTGACCCAGTTTACTTAATGCCTCAGAACATTGTCCATTTAAATGATTTCCTCAGAGATAGACAGTAAGAAATTTGAGGCTGTGTGACTTGAAACACTGACTACAGAAAGCAAAATATTAGTAACTTAAACCATTAATCCTATGCACTAACTGCCCTCTTGTTAACTGATATGGGGGTTCGGGTTCCTGGACCAATGCATACTGCCTAGTAGTGGTCAAACAAATTAACAGATAAATAAATGAGCTAATAATCAGAAGGTAGAATGCAAACCTTAATGTACTACAGGGCCAGCTTCACTCATGCAACAAGCTCCAGATGAAACAACAAATCACACAGTTCATCAAATACCAAAAAATAAATGAAAAACAGTTAAAAATGCATTCTTGTGAGCTTTATTAACTTATCCCAATGTCTGTTTCACAAAATGTTAAGCACTGCTTCATCAAAGGTATGACAAATTCATTGTGAAAGATTCATCACATACAGTCAACAAAATCAAATGAAAAGCAAATAATAATGTTTTGTTTTACATTTTAGAAAAGGAACCAAAGGGAAACTATCATTAAGTCTGGACAGCTGATACACTGAACCAAAGGGAAACTATCATTAAGTCTGGACAGCTGATACACTGAACCAAAGGGAAACTATCATTAAGTCTGGACAGCTGATACACTGAACCAAAGGGAAACTATCATTAAGTCTGGACAGCTGATACACTGAACCAAAGGGAAACTATCATTAAGTCTGGACAGCTGATACACTGAACCAAAGGGAAACTGTCATTAAGTCTGGACAGCTGATACACTGAACCAAAGGGAAACTATCATTAAGTCTGGACAGCTGATACACTGAACCAAAGGGAAACTATCATTAAGTCTGGACAGCTGATACACTGAACCAAAGGGAAACTATCATTAAGTCTGGACAGCTGATACACTGAACCAAAGGGAAACTATCATTAAGTCTGGACAGCTGATACACTGAACCAAAGGGAAACTGTCATTAAGTCTGGACAGCTGATACACTGAACCAAAGGGAAACTATCATTAAGTCTGGACAGCTGATACACTGAACCAAAGGGAAACTATCATTAAGTCTGGACAGCTGATACACTGAACCAAAGGGAAACTATCATTATGTCTGGACAGCTGATACACTGAACCAAAGGGAAACTATCATTAAGTCTGGACAGCTGATACCATGATAAAACCTTCTGCCTCCACCACTTAATTTCTAAATATTGTAAACATGTGTTTATTAATTTAATTATTTATTCCATTAGTTATTTGCTATTTGTTCACTAGGTAAGGGGATGGTCTATTGACCTTTTTCAGCCACTAGCTGAGTTAAAAGAAAAGAAAATATGTTAGGATCTTGCAAATTAATAATTTCATATACAGAATGAGTTGCTGTGTCTTCGACTTTTCCCGGTTAGGGGTCGCCACAGCAGAGCTCCGGTCCACTAATGATTGGTAGTTGATTTTTACGTGCCGAGTTACCAGCCCTGATGCACAACCTTCAATGAAGGTCTACCCATTCATGCATGTCTCCACGAAGAAGATGCTGTAGCTGAGAATCAAACCGGGCAGCGTCTTACTGTGAGGCGACAACGCTACCGCAGCACCACCACTGCAGGTCCATATACAGAATGAGTAAGCATATACAGAATGAGTAAATGATTAAATTCGGTACATCGTAATAAGATTCATTGCAGAGAAGGCTAAGATTTAGAAGATCCAGTAATAGTGCTTTGACAGAATAACAGAATAAAAAAATACAAGCAAGGCTCACAGGAAACTGCCAGACTAACGATCCTAAAGGGCCTGTTTAAGCCAAGCCATGCTTTCCAGAATGATGAGAAAGGTGCTGGGCATGAGTGGTCAAACATTTAGAAGATACTTACCTCTAACAGAGACATAGGTGCCAGACCAGTACAGTTATTATTCCATGTACATTGATCCAAATTTCTGTAGAATAAATGTAGGGAAGAGCTTTGCTTTGCATGTTTGGAAAGCCTGTTCCAGAGCAGTGGTGATCTCTGAGACACATATCTATCCCTCCAGTATGCCCTATTTATGTTGCAGGTGAGGTCTAGGTCCACGGATTAGGTGTTTCTGATACTGTTTGTTTTGTGGATGCACAATAGGTCCATTAAGGCTAAAGATCTGTGAAAAACCAAATTGAAGGTCACGCTGCTCACTCCTAGTAGCCTTAATCTGAAAATGCACTCACTGGAGGATCTCCTCACACTGGAAGATGCCAATGTCTGTGCAGTCCCCCTGCCTTACCAGGCTATACCTCATTCTACACTTTCTGACTCCAAAATGAGGTTGGAAAGACTAAGGGTGGTGGAGTCTCTGTCTTTATTAAAGACAGGCACACCTGCAGACTGGTTTACCAGCATGATGTAATGGAATTACTCCAGGTGCAACTGACAGTTGGCAAGACACCCATCCAAGTTATAGCCAGCTATAGACCCCCTCCATGTCTCAGGACACCCATACCTCCTACCTGGACCTACTTGACTCCATCAAGGTACCCCATAATGCCCTGATCCTTGGTGACTTCAACTACCCCACCATAGATGGGGGGGGAACTATTCCTGCACTAATGCACTCACCCAACGATTCCTTGACTTCAGCAGTTCTAACACACTAGATCAGCTGGTCTCATCTCCCACAAGGGTAGATGACATACTGGACTTGGTTCTCACCAACATGGGCGACCGGTGCACCACTCCCATGGTATGTTCTTCCCTGATGAGATCAGATTATCAGATTTTTATCATTCAAAGTTTCTATCCCACCCAACCCCTCCTCAGCCATAACCAGGTTAAAAAACTTCTCAAATGATGACTACAACCTCCTAAGGGAGGGTATCAGCAGCTTCACACCACCTCCCCCCTCAGAGGATGAAGACAACTATGCTGAGCAGTACATCAGTGCAGTATACAAGCACCTGTACAACCGCATGAACTCAGCCATACCCAACAGAACTAAAACTGCTCCTCAAGGAAACACAAACCTGTCTGGGGGATGTCCTCTGTCAACAGGCTTTACAACAAAAGGAAGAAACTGTTGTCCAAGGGTAAAAAGAAACAAATTCCAAATCAGAACAACTCCCTCCTCTGCCTCAAAAAGCAAATTAGATCACTAGTGAAAACTTCCAAAGCCAATTATGGGTTGAAACTAGCATCCAAAACAAAGGGAAACCACAAGTCCTTCTTCAGTTACATTAGGAACCTCCATGTCAAAGCCCAAGTTTGTTCTGAACTAGTACTTAATGGTACCACTTACACTGATCTTGCTGACTTACCCAACCTGCTAGCTGATAGGTTCAGTGTAAACGTCACCCCTTTATCACCCCTCAGAGCCCAGTCAACATCCCTGATACTTGTCTCACACCTCACATCTCTGTAGATTAAGTGTTAAAGACCCTATCCAAGGCAAAGAACACAGCTTCCATGGAACTTGATAATATCCCAGGCTGTATTCTACACCATCTCCAGCAAGAACTAGCTTTGACACTGAGCACCCTATTCAACCACAGCCTAATTACAGGCTTCATTCCAGCAGAGCAGAGATCTGCCATTGTCATACCCTTGCACAAATGTGGTACCACTACTGACCTGGGAAACTATCACCCCGTCAGCTTGACAAGTCTGATCTGTAAAGTCATGGAGCGTATTATTATGGATCTTATAAACAAGGACATAGGCAATCTCCAAGCACCTGACACCACCCAATTCAGATTTGTCAGGGGCAGAACTTGCCTAATGAACCTAATTGACTTATTTGAGACTGTCACCAAGGCCCTGGATGAGGGAAAGTCAGTGCATATAGCTTATCTTGACCTGACCAAGGCCTTTGACACAATTCTTCACTCGGGCATCATTGAAAAGCTAACACAACTTGGTGTTAATCCCTATATAGTTAGACGGGAGGCCAACTGGCTCACAGATAGGACCCACAGGGTCAAAATAGGTGTCGCCACCTCAGACAGCAGACCTGTCACTAGTGGTGATCCCCAGGGATCTGTCCTGGGAACCCTACTGTTTGGCATACACTTCTCAGAGGTCCAAGGCAAAGACAAAGGGCCTGTGGCTGACCAAGTTTGTGGATGACTGTAAGTTGGGTGCTGTCACTGACTCCCCAATTGATGTTAACATACTGCAAGAGGATCTCACAGCTGCAAATAACTAGTGCCAAAATCATGGCCTTAAGTTGAACACAAAAAATGTATTATCGTATAATTCGGCAAAAACACGGCCCCTACTGATTACCACATCAATGCCAACCCCCTAAGCACACAACCTATGGTGAGAGACCTGGGTACTCAGGTTGACAACAATCTCACATTCAACCATCATGTGGCGGCGGTGGTCAGAAAAGCCTTTTACTTGGTTCATCTCATAAGTAAAGGGATTGCATCCAGAAAAAAAGGAGGTTATTACCTTTCTGTACTTCTCCCTTATTAGACCTATAATTGAGTATAACTCCCAATTTTCTATGTACCTCTTCAAACACCTGCACCAACTGGAAAGGCCACAGAAATACCTCACAAAGAGAATCCATGGCCTCCAATGCCTGTCCTATGCGGATAGGCTTAACTTATTCCCTCCAGTACAGCTCTTTTGAGTGTGTACCTTTAACTCCCAGTGGGTGTGGCTTGAGCCTTTAAAAAATGACATTATCACCTTACAGTTCTAACAAATACTGATTGACAGACGTCAGATATCAATACAATTGTGTTTGTCATCATATATGATTCAAGATAAAATATTCTGATACTTTGTATGTAACATGGTTTTGGAAGTACTAATGCAAATATGAACAAGCAATATTTGATGCCTAGAGGAGCAGCAGGAGGTAACTGCAGAAATGCTTGGAGGTGTCACTCAGCTGTAATGAGTTCACTATCACTCTATTCGGTATCATACAGATTCCTCATAGGTGATCTGCGTCGTGCCCTACTAGAGATGCTCCATATCCGTAAGTCTAACTCCTCATGCATTACCCGCTTGATAGGCCTAAATCTAATATGTGACATCAACAAAACCTCCTGGAGAGGCAAGTCTGTCTCCCAGAGGCTGCCCCGTCTCTGGAATAGACTTCCCATACATGTCAAACAGAGTACCTCACTGACCCTCTTCAAGCACAACCTTGATGAGTGGATGGGAAACCACAAATTTGTCCCAGGGGTTCCGCCTTTGTCCCTCATTGACAGGGGAGACAGGTGCTGACTGAGGTTTCTTTTTTGGGGATAAACTCTTGTCTAGGCTTGTAAGGGCCCCAGGGCCATTAGCCTAGTAACTTCCTATGATCCTATGATCAGAGGATGTTTTGTAGGCCAGGCATAGGGTGCCTCTCAGCAGCATCTAGGTTTCTGAGTATAATGACAAGTTTTTGAAGTGGTCCTCATATGACTTGTTTTCTAAATCATGTATTCTTTTTGTGAGAAACTTCTGTGCATGCGCCAGTCATTGTGCATGCCTGAAGGGGGCATTGCACTCAATAACTGGTCTTATGAGGGCAGAGCAGTGGAATAATGACATCTTTGGACCTAGATGCCATACCCTTGCTTATAAGTTGTGCAGCATAGAATGATTTTCTTAATACTGTAGACATATGATGATCCAAGGCCAAGTTGCTGTCTACATTCATTCCCAATTCCCTGATTACTGAGTCTACTCTTAGGGGTGCATTATCAATGTAGTAATCTGTGGGGGTGGCCGTCTTACTGAAGGATACTATTATACATTTCTTGGCATTGAGTTTAAGACTGTGACTCTGGCACCAGTTATTAGTCTGTGTCATGCCTTCTTGGAGGTTATTTGTGTCTTTGGGGGATTTAATGGCTGTTCCTAATTTGCAGTCATCCTTGAACCTGGTCAGCCTCAAACTTTTGACATTATTGTTGACTTTAGAGACATCGATGTCAAAAAGTAGCAGCCCCAGTATTGAGACCTGTTGAACTCCACTAGTGACCACCCTTTTTGAGGAGGTAGACTCCCCTATCCTAACTTCTTGAGTTCTATCTGTAAGTCAATTGGCTATCCACTGGGTGACTTTTTTTTGGTGTTGATACAGAAATCGATGAGCTTGTCTGCAATGTCCATGTGGGCTATTATGACAAATACTTTGGCCAGGATGAGATAGGCAGTGTGACCATCTTTTCTCCAGTTTCAGAGTATAATCATCTTGTCCATGTTAATTGCTTTGGTGACCTTTTCAATGAGGTCCAACAGGCTGAGGAGGCATGACCTGCCATTGATGAAACCAAACTGATTTTGATCAGTCTCTGTAGGCTTGCTATGTCATCATCCTTTGAATGGCTCAGATTTGTACAGTGGAATAAGCATCTGCAGTCCTCCATTCATTTGGCACAAAGCTTGTTTGGCGGTTGTGGTTAAATAGTGATTCTAATGGGCCCTATAGTTCATGGTTCATACTATTAAGGAGACATACCAGAATATTATTGGGGCCCATCAATGCAGTGTTTTTGTCCTTGGGTAGAATCTTAAGGACCTTTTCCCTAGTTTGGGAAAGTAATGGTTGTGAGTATTTTCTAAGGAGTGGCTGGGGGGGAGTGGTGTAGAATCAAAGCTAAATGTGTTGGCCAATAGATTTCCTATAGCTTGTAGTCACTAAAAATGGCTCCATCTACAAATAATTCTGTACATTGTTGTGTACTGACTTTGAGGTTGCAATCATAGCTGAAGAAACCTTTGTGACTGTCCTCAGCCATGGAGCTTATTTTATCCCAAATTTGGCTTTGGTAGACTTGATAAGTCCCCTGAGATGCTTGTTTAAATTGATGAATGAGGTTTTACCTTGTCCGGCATTGAACCTCCTAATTTAAAGCATGATTTTCTTCCTTTTTATTATACATCCTATTGATGTTTGTTTTTTTCCAGGGTGACTTGTCAACAATTCTGCATATGCAGTGGTGGTCTCTGGACTTGTGGAGGCTTGGAATGTTGCAAATGTGTCACTTAATAGATTAGGAAGTTTGCCTGTTGGTTGAAGCATGATTGACTGAGAATTGTAAAGAATCATCGATTTACTGTGTGTCTTTTTTCACTTTCTGTGGAATGCATTTGTGCTTCAGCAGTGAATCACTATTTATGCTTTTTCAATGTTTTCTCCACTGTTGTGTGACTGCAAAGTTAATTGAATGAGGGGGTGTTGGGGTCACATTTAGAAGCATTTTTAGAATATCGCTGGGTTCTATCCATTTCATTTGTCTGTACAGAATTACAGTAACACAAGTGATTATTAAATTCCAGCCGTGGTCTCATACCTGAATATTAAGTAATGAAAGGTGTTCGTACTTCTCAGCATTTCTTTATGTAAATGTGACAAGTGAGCAAATTATGTGACTCATGATCAGACTTGAAATTTGAGATGAAAAACAGAGGAATTAAATGTTTGCTTTGTTTTTGTGTACTATGGAGTATCACTAATATAGGGGATTATGACTGTCTTTCCAATCATAACCAGCTTGTTATGCACTTGAGACATGGATATGAAGAAATTCACCTTGTGATTAAGGCTTCAGAGGTGAATATTGGCATTCATGTTCAGAACACATAACAAAGATGGGTATAATCGGGTCCTAATTCTTTGAACTGCATGGAGCATTACCTGCCCTCATGTACTGCAACATTTAAGGGAGAAAAAAGGCACAGGAGCAGTGTGGCATAAAGTGCAGAGAAATAAGGGTATGAGCTGTTAGCCAGCTGCTTCTTGTGGATCAGGACCTGGTTTCCTTTAGTGTTAATTTGCCTAATTTGTGACTCTAAGCAAGTCACTTAACAGACAGTGCTTTGACAACGTTGGTCTTGGTACCTCAACGGCCTAATGAACTGCATGCCTAGTAATAATCTATGAGCAATAAGTGTGTTACGGCTTTCTAAGCTGTAACACTCATCACTTCCGCACAGAAACCAGCAACTGCAGAGCAGCATTAGGAAGCACAAAGAATATTAAAAACATGCAGGCCCTTCATTTAGCCAAGTGTTTAACATGTTTTAAAGCTTTTTGTTCTTCTTGCCAATAATCTGTATTGGCTGCTGGACTAGAGATTAATAACAATGTGGGTGCTTTAAAAAAGTTTGTTAAGCACCTTTCAGACATCAGAAAAGTGCATAACAAGGCTACATTTTCTCCAGTTATAGAGTGTAATTATGGCACTCTGTGTACTAGAATGAATTTATGCAAAAATGGCATCAGATAGCTTGCAGAATCATGTTCTGTTTAGTACAATATTATTTTTAAAGCTAAAATATATGACACGCCACAAAATATGTGTCATTTCACTACAAGGTAGTATTTGGAACATTGTAAGCTATAACTCGATAGGTGAGATATCGCTACCAAAAACAAATAGTTTTTGAGCTCTTAAAGCCAGTGTCCACAATGACTTCCTTAGCATTTCACATGATATTCTGGTTAGTATCCATTGTCCTAAAGCACTTTATAGCAGCAAATTAACTTAGAGTCTTAGACTAAAAGTAATGGAGGGACTTAAAGACTCTAAACTGCTATCAAGCTGATGTTTGTACCCAAGGTAGAGGGGTTAATTCCTTCCATCTTCATTTGTTTACTGTGTGACTCTGAGCAAGTCATTTAACCAAACAGTACACCAGGTTGCCTCTGAAAAGGGGTATATGAACCCAGTGGGATTACTTCTATATCAAATGCATAAGAAAAAACTTTTTCAGGAAAAAATACAATTTATAATAGACATCATTAAAAGTCTTTATGTAATCTTACACAGAAATCATCATAACCCATTGTAAGCCTAGCATATCCATGCAAGAACAACTCTTTACAGCAGAGAAATAAAGAACATAACAGTAATTCAACTGCAAATGAAGACACTGCCATGAATGGTGAGTGGGTTCAGTAGTCCTGTTTCCAGTGCTTATGTATGATACCTTCAGTCTGGATTTTACCCTCTCCTTCACCAGTGCCTTCCTTGGGTAAACATTAAAACATTTATATCCCCATTACTAATGCAGTGCCCAGCTCTCTGTGGTTTCCTTAATTTCACCCAACCTGCAGGTACATGTATAAAGAAACTACTTACATTTGAAGTTAATTCCCATGCTGCCTCCCGTATACCAGGTTCGTTCAAAACAAGCAATGATCCCGCTTGCATGCAGGTATACGTTTCGTTCTTCTGTTCTACAATAGTTCCTGCAAAATAAACTATGTAACAGAATGCAGATTAGACCTCTTCAGCAATAATATGAACATTCTACAAGAAAGTTGTTGATAACGTTCTACCAACATGCTACGTTAAGCTTAATATGGCAACCAGACATAGAGAATTATGAAGGTTATCGTCAGTTCTTAAATTTCATCCTATAATATCAGTCAGTCTGCGTTTGCTTTCTGTATGACTCTTGAGCAAGTCACTTGTATTCAGGCAAGACAACTTGTGTTTTGTGGATTTACTAGGAGGAAACTCCAAATGACCAGGACTGGAATGGTTTTGAACAGCAACTTTATGTAAATTTCCATTGTACAGTTAACTATGTATTTTTTATTTCCTAATAAACCGGTACCACTGTCTGTAATCACTCACTACAGAAAGATGGCAAAGCAGATTATAAAAAGTAAAACCATATTCATTTCTTAAATAACTGTTTCTTTTTGGATTCTTAGACCATGAAGTGGGCCATAACACTAATACAGCATTTTACGCACATACACACATTTCTAATATAGCTCTATATCTATATATATCAATATATAACTTATATATATATATATATATATATATATATATATATATATATATATATATATATATAAGAGCCTTTCTGCTTTTCCTGGTTAGGGGTCACCACAGCAGAACTCCAGTCTGCTAATGATACATACAGTGAATATAAAAGGTGTACATACCCTTGTTAAAATGCCAGGTTTTGTGATATAAAAAAATGTGACCACAATAAATCATTTCAAAACATTTCCCAAGTTTAATGTGACCTATAATCTGCACAATTCAATTGAAAAACAAACAAATCTGTTAGGGGAAAAATATAAAAAATAAAACATGTAAAATAAGCTGGTTGCAGAAGTGTGCACACTCAAACTAATACTTTGTTGAAGCACCTTTTTATTTAATTACAGCATTCAGTCTTCTTGCTTAGGATTCTATCAGCATGGTACATCTTGACCTTGCAATATTTGCCCACTCTTCCTTGCAAAAGTGCTCCAAATCTGTCAGATTGCAAGGGCATCTCTTGTGCACAGCCCTCTTCAGGTCACCCCACAGATTTTCTATTGGATTTAGGTCTGGGCTCTGGCTGGGCCATTCCAAAACTTTAATTTTTTTCTGATGAAGCCATTCTTTTGTTGATTTGGACATATGCTTGGTGAAATCATAGGTTCATAGGTTCATACTAGGCTATCTGCCCTAGGGCATTTATAAGCCTAGCCAGAATGTGTTTGGCTTTCGCCACCCATTTTAAATTTATTTTGCTATGCCCTTTTTCGAGGTTAGTATACTGTGCCTCTGTCTAACAGTGACACAGAAGTGATACTCGGGGTAAACCTACGATCTCCCATCCACTCATCAAGATTCCTCTTGAAGAGAGTCAATGAGGGACTCTGCCTAACCTGGACTGGGATTTTATTCCAGAGTGAAGGGAGCCACTGGGTTATGAATCTGTCCCTCCAGCATGTCCTATTTATTTCAGTGCTGAGGTTCAAGTCTCTCGAGCGTGGCTCGATGGGATTTGGATTTTCTGAGGTGCAGCATGTCCATTAATTCCGGGTTGGACATGGCTTTATCGTCAGGCACAGATCGCCTCTGAACAGGCGGTATGCCACTGAGTAGAGCTGGAGTTTCTTTAACCGGGCAGCATATGGCATCTGTTTGAGCCCTTTGATCCTCTTGGTGAGGTACTTTTGGGGTCTTTCCAGTTGCTGCAGGTGTCTGGTAAGGTACATCCCAAAAGGGGCATTGTACTCAATTATGGGCCTGATGAGGGATGAGTAAAGAGGCACGATGACCTCCCTGATCTAGATGTGAATCCCTTCATGATTAGGTGGGCTATATAAAATGTTTTTCTAACCACTTTGGCCACGTGGTTGTCAAATGAGAGATTGCTATCAACTTGGATCCCCAGGTCCCTAATTACTTCTTCTGTACTTAATGGATTACCACCTATGTGGTAATTTGTGGGCACTTTGTTTTTGCCAAAGGGGATGACTATACACTTTTTGGCATTTAGCTTGAGGCCATGGCTCTGGCACCAGTTGTCTGTTTCTATGAGGCCCTTTTGGAGGATGCTTGTGTCGGCTGGAGAGTCGATTATGGCGCCCAGTTTTCAGTCATCTGCGAACTTGGTTAGCCACAGTCCTTCCGTGTTGGCCTGTACCTCCGAGAAATATATACCGAACAAGAGAGGTCCCAGGACTGAGCCTTGTGGGACACCATTTGTAACTGGTTTGGAGTCTGACATGGCTCCAGCAATTCTAACCATGTGGGTTCTGTCCTTGAGCCAATTTGCAATCCATCTAATGACATAGGGGTTTATATTTAAGCTGGTGAGCTTATCTATAATGCCCGAGTGGGGTATTGTATCGAAGGCTTTTGCGAGGTCCAGGTAGGCTGTGTGGACCACCTTCCCCTCATCAATGGCCTTTGTGACTGTTTCAAAGAAATCAACCAGGTTTAAGAGGCAGGATCTGTCCTTAACAAAGCCGAACTGGGTAGGATCCAGTGTCTGTAGGTCCCCAATATCTTTATTTATGAGGTCCATGATGATCCTTTCCATAGCTTTGCAGACCAAGCTAGTCAGGCTTATGGGGTGATAGTTTCCAGGATCCGTTGAGGCACCACCTTTATGGAGAGGGACCACTGTTGCTGTACGCCACTCTTTGGGCACATATCCTGTAGTAAGGCTGTGATTGAACAGTAGTTTTATGTTTGGGTTTAGCTCTTCTTGGAGTTCATGTAGGACGCAGCCCGGGACACCGTCTGGTCCCATTGATGCTGTGTTTTTTGCTTTGGAGAGGGCAGCTCTTACCTGAGCATCTGAGATGTAAGGGGGGCAGCACTCTGCTGGGATAGATATTTGCCCTTTTGGTGGGGAGGGGGGGAGAAGTTTGCGCTGAACCTGTCAGCTAGGATGTTGGCAATGTCTGTGGGTTCAGTGTATTTTTTGTCATTTTGGACTAATTCTGAGCATATCTGGGAATTACCAGCCAGGTTCCTAACATAACTAAAGAAAGCCTTGTAATTATCCTTAGTGTCCTGTGCAATTTTTCTCTCAAAGCTGGCCTTAGACAATTTTATGAGTGCCCGTAGTTTTTTGCTAATACTGATCAGTGATGCCTTCCCTTTTTGGGATTTTGCTCTATCATTTAGTAGCTTCCTCCATCTATTGTATAGTTTGTTTATGGCTGGGGTCCACCAGACAGGACGTCTGCCTTTGGAGGATTGGGTCTTGGTTTTATTTGGGATCGCATGATCCATGCATTCCTGAAGGTGTTCATAGAATGCGTTTATAAAGGATTCTGCAGTCTGGGCCGTATTTTCCACAGGCCCGGGGGCTTTGAAGGATTCCACCTCAGTTTTGAGGAGTGTGAAATTTGCTTTAGAGAAGTTTTTCACTGTGGTTTTCTGGGCAGGGGTGGGGTCGGGATGTGAATATCCAGTGAGATTAGTTTATGGTCTGATCTTACCAGTGAGGGATACACTTCTGGTCTGGAGCATAGAGTTCCCATGTTGGTGATGATCAGGTCCAGTATGTTTTCCCCTCTTGTGGGAGTGGTAACAAGTTGTTCCATAGCATTTGAGTTTATA
>NC_056726.1:1008130919-1008173701 GCF_019279795.1 Protopterus annectens
CCATTTTCAGCAGAGGCCCAGGTAGAAATGCTACGGATGCATGTCTTTGAAATGTAGGAAGAAACCAGAGCACCTGGAGGAAACCCATGAGAATGCAAAAGAGGACATGCAGACTCGGCACAGAAGGCATGCCAGCCGAGAATCGAACAGGAGAACCTGTGAGGTGACAATGCTAACTGCTGCATCACTGTGGTTTGTCAGGATGGCGGTGGAGGCAGAGCCAATGATACAAATAGAGTCACAGCAGAATGTTTACCTTGTGGAAACTGTGTTTACTGTGACTGTTCTACAAAAATTAAGCATTTGACTTCAGTTAATACTTCAAAGGTTTTTGAAGTTTATAATGTAATAATATGTTGTTTGTCTTTTGGCTTTTCCCGGTTAGGGGTCACCACAGCGGAACTCCGGTCCGCTAATGATTGGCAGTAGATTTTTATGGTGCCGAGTTGCCAGCCCGACACCCAACCTTCAATGAAGGCACGCCCATTCACGCATGTCTTTCGAAAGCCCACTCGACCGCAGGGAGGACATGCAGACTCCACACAGAAGGCACTCCAGCCAAGAATCGAACAGGAGAACCTCTTGCTGTGAGGCAACAACGCTACCGCTGCACCACCGTGGCTTCTAAAAAAAGCCTTGAATTGTATACCTGGCAGAATAGTATTGTGGAAGTTTTTATCTGGGACACATTTCACTATGTTGGCTAATCATTTAAGTGATACAGGAAGTAGTTAATGTAAATAAATTCATAGCACCCTTACTCTATGTATCTGGCAATTTCAAAAAACAAATAATGTTTCACACTACATTCAACATAATCCTCGCTTCACAGAAATGCAGCAGAATGTAGCACAGAAAATGTTACATGAAAAGAGCTTATTTTCTTTATTTTGAACTGAGGGCCTAAACCTCCATTCCACTGCTCCATAAAAAAGTAACCAAAGTATGGCTCTAACACTTAATTTGTTAAATAATGTGATCTGTTGCATAATGACTACCACTCTGGTTGAATAAAAGAAGCAGTAGGATTTTCTTCACTATCCTCGAACACTTTAGTATTATAAATTACAATGTTTAAGAATGTGATGGTGTAAAATGAGACTCGAGGATGATACATCGAGAAATATTACAAGAAAATCTGGAAGTGGTGAGTAAAGCATGCACACTCTAATCAGTAGGCCAGGCATAACCGAACCTTTGCAACAATAACCTGGCAGTTTAGTACAGTGGCCTAAGGCTACACACTATGAACTATCTTCATCTTCCGTTTTTTCGATCCATGTTTTGACATTTGATAATTCTATTTTTCTGCCACTGTTTAGACATTTCCCCAATTCCAAAAGACTTGCCCTCAGTGTAAGTAACCACTTACACTGAGAGCAGGTTGAGAGCAGGTCCTTTGGTATCTGTGCCCTGGTGTAAACCTGCTTATTGATAGAACTTGAACTGAACGAAGTAAGTTACTTACACTGACAGCAAGTCTTTCAGAATCCGAGGACTTACACTGAGAGCAACTCTATTGGACTCTGGCCCACTATAAACTGTTTCTTGAACTATATGTTGTAGTATATTCTTATGTCTGTAAATATGTATTTTTTTAGCATATCCTTGTATCTGTAAGGGCTCCTTATTGAAATGTCGGGACTTGAAATGCCAAATGCCAACATGCCAGAAAAAAAAAGACAGAAAACACAGGAAAAGAGCAAATTTCAAAGATCACTTTTCTCCCTAAAACTTTATTTTGAAGGCAGGGGTAAGCCCCTGAGCAACCCGAACTTATAATACCAACAATGAGATCACCATACCTCAGACAAAAGGGAATATAGCAAGAAATCTCGGACTTAGTATATGTAATCTTTTGGCCATTCAGCTTCCATATTTCAGGACTCACTCTAGTTTTCCCGACATTTCAGACGCAAGTATGTTTTGTTCAGTTCTTATGTGATCCTATTCACCTGGGTTGTGCCTACAAATGGTCTATTGATATCAGCCCACTACCCCTCCAGCAAACAAAAATAAATAAATAAATAAATCTTGCAGTCCTGGGTTTTCCTCCGTTTTTTTTCTTCTTCTGTGTGATGCTGAACAAATCACTGTAACATGCACTTCTACTACATTACCTCTGGTTAACGATTAAAAAATGCAGTCAAGCAACGTATTGAGAAAGGTCGGTGAACAGCATAAATGGAGAGTGGGAATGATCCCAGCAATCTCCCTGATAATTAGATTTTATTTATTTAGTGCAACTAGTAAAAAGATACTTACTTTGTAGAAGTTTCTAATTTGTAAACAAACGCTAAAGGTGAAATTAATGGCAACCTACGTTTTCCATTCTGATATACAGCATTTGTCCAGATCACTTTGATTAAGAATTCTAGGTTATTTTACTTCTTCCAGAGCTCTGCATTTTGAACTGAAATGTTAAAAATATGCAGCCTATAAAGTTGTATACAATGCAGAATCTTATTTTAATATCTACAGGTGAAGTAGTGACATAATAGTATAAACTAATTAAGACTATTTTGTGTGTGTGTGTATGTGTGTGTGTGTGTGTGTGTGTGTGTGTGTGTGTGTGTGTGTGTGTGTGTGTGTTCCCGTGTTTTGTAGAGTAGACAGAAAGGTAACAAAATAAGCTTTCATACTGTCACAGGACTTCAAACCCAGTATTTGAATATTAAAAAAAAAAAAAAAAGTTAAGGAAACACTCAGTAACAACAATACGATAAACTGCATATTGGTAATTCGTATACTAATTTGCAACCAGGAAGTTATGATTCCTAGCTGCTGCAGAAGAATCTTGTTTTTCAAGGCGTGACAGAAAGTAAGAAAAAAAACAATGGAACGTAAATATACAATTTCTTTTCAGGAGAATGCTGAAATCAAAAGAATGTCACACTAAGTAAGTTATAAATCTCTAATAAACTCACCTACAGCAGATAATATGATAAGACGAACAAGCACTTTATTGCACATGTCATTCACTGCAGTTTGTCGCAGACAGTAACCGAGTGCAGTTAGTTTCGTTTCTTGACAGTAATCAGCTGTGAGCAGACTCCTTTCACTAACTTTAAAATAAACTGTTTTAAGTATTAAAAAATACCACACTATTTATCACTTTCATCCACTGGTTAGCAAAACACTAACACATCTTGAGATGGAAGTGTTCTTCTAAGAGCCTGTTCTTGACCGTGACGTACAATTTCCTCGACATCATTTCTAGAATAATCTCACAGACATCACAGAAAAAAAGTATTTTATGCAACCTCAGCTGTTTATTACCATAGTTTTATTTCATTGCTACAATTTCTTTAGAAAGAAATAAAGGGAATAAAAAACTAAAGTGAAATAAATGAATTATAAATGTACAAGTTGCAGTTAGTTGCATTTAACCCCACCCAAGTTCCTACTACTTGCAGAATAACTGTTAAGATAATTAACAGCACTCTCATCGGTTTTATTTTAATTTATTTGCATTCTTCTAGACTGAAGAATTCTTTTAGAGACTAAAGCTAACTTTTTGTACCATAAACTGTGCTCATTGGGGATTAGATTCCCATAAACATACAGTGACCAGTAGTACACACTCAGGCTCAGCATGAGAGGCAAACATTGTGTGCATACGTCCTTGTTTATAATCTAGTGAATATTTTAGCAATAATCCATGAATGGGTGCGGGCAGTGCTGGATTTACCCACTGGTGCTGTGGTTTGATCACAAGAGTGGGCTACTGCTATTACACAATGACATTATTTAAGAAAGAAGTTTTAACCCTTTCTAAACAATGGTATCATGTAGAGGCACCTTCATGTGGGTTCAGGCTTATTGGTTGTGTGACATTTTCCTGAAGACACTGTTGGTGGGGAGCACATGGCTGAATATCAGTTGTGCTGCAGAGATGCAAGGCTGTGGTAGATTCATTGTGGATAGGGGGAAGAATGAGGTGCCATGTCCACAGCTGAAATAGCCACACATGTGGAACAACAACTATAACCCTTAAAGGGGCACTACCTCGTTTCTAAAATCAGTTGCTTGTTAGAGCACTTTGTTTACATTTTAGTGCAGTGTAAGTCACATGTTCACACAGAGGCAGGGTTTTCAGAGACGCTTATTAGCATACTGATACTGCAGGTCAGATTTCATCAAACTTTGGTGGGGGGGGGGGACTTTACAGCATGTCCTTTTGTATTTTCCTCCCCCCACCAACAGGCTATTAGATTAGTTGAGTTACTGATTTAGCATCATCCAGAAATGCTTTCTAGTCACACACACTCACATTCAGATCTGTAGCCTTTGCAATAGTGAAATGACATTTTCAGTATGTGCTTGTTTTTTTCTAAAACTGATTATCCCAGCCTAAGCAGTTGTATTTTTTTTTGTTTGTTTTTATTTCATGCTTGCTGTTACATGCTTTCCCCCCTCACTAATAATTATTTTTCATATTGTCAGCAACAGTGTTGCTTATGTACTCATGCAGACATACATTTATAAGACAGTTTCCCTCATTTCACAGGACAGCATTACTTTGGACAGTTGCATCTTGGAAACAAACCCACTGAGATGCAAATATCCAAGATTCTACAAGAATGAAATCTTGTAATGTTTCAATAAAAACATGTCAGGCAACTTAGAAATTGAATTGTGTTACTGTACTAAAAGTATTTTCCCGTTAGCTGACACCATTCAGGAATCACACAGTAACTGTCTGTATAATACTGATTCCATCCAACTGAATTTATTTTCTTTTTCTTTCCTGCTTTGTGGTACAATGTTTGGATCTGTCACTCTTTTCCTGAACATCTGACTGCAATAGTTAAACTGGTTACCTTTTGAAAGTTGAGGCAAATGCAGTGTCTATATTTACAGATATTTTCTTATCTGTGTGCATAAGTATGTATGCAATATGTAATCTAAGTTTATATTCATGTGGTTTTAAAACCACAGCCTTGTTATGTCTTACTGACCGGCTTGCAATTCAAGGCATTCTTGAATGTCTGTTAAATTTGCATATGCTGGATATGTGATAATGTGGGTATTTTATTAAAACTTTCTATGTAGTGCACATAATTGTTTTAGTTATGTACTTCACTTACTGTTTGTGTCTTTCGTCTTTTCCCGTTTAGGGGTCGCCACAGCAGAACTCCGGTCCGCTAATGATTGGCAGTTGATTTTTACGTACCGGCTTGCCAGGCCTGATGCACAACCTTCAACAAAGGTAGCCCATTCACGCATGTCTCCACGCAGAAGACGCTCTAGCTGAGAATCGAACCAGACAGCGTCTTACTGTGAGGCGACAAAAATTCTCGCAACGTTTCTCAAACTTTGCCTCTTTTGTGACTCAGATGGCTGTATTGATAAGACCACTTACCCCCTTATCAAGATGGAATATACAGTGATTGCCTAATCTTATTAATATACAGTGATTAACTATATATATATATATATATATATATATATATATATATATATATATATACACACATTGAAAATCTTCCACACAGAGAAGTTTCTTACACTGTTTTAATTTAAATAAATAAGTACGTGTCATTTTGTGTTTATCATATGTATTGCTTTGGTGGTTTAAAATGTATTTGTTGTATATCTTTACAGAGCCACATATATTTGTCTACACACAGACACAAATTATATATACATATATATATATATATATATATATATATATATATATATATATATATACACACACACATACACACACACACACACACACACACACACACACACACACACACACACACACACACACACACACATACATACACTGTGTATATATATATATATATATATATATATATATATATATATATATACATATATATATATATATATATGGGTCTACTTCTAAAGACCGAACCGACGATTCCCCGACACAGAAATCACCGACGCCAGAAAACTGACAACACACAAACCCGACAACGCGAAACACCGAACACCATAACACCGACACACGGAACGTAAACAACACACTACACTACATAGCATACACACTAGCCCTGACCCAAACCCTAACCCTAAGGTCCGACACTATCGCACACTTCACCTACCTGCACTCTAACCCTAACTCACTTACCCACCCCTAGCCCAAGCTCCGACACTAACGCACACTTCACCTACCTGCACCTAACCTAACTCACTTACCCACCCCTAGCCCAAGCTCCGACACTAACGCACACTTCACCTACCTGCACCCTAACCCTAACTCACTTACCTGACCACTCCTACCTCCATCACTGTCGCACACTTACCGGGTCGCGATCACACATTACCCTTGTCGGTCTTTCCGCTGTCAGCGAATCACCCTGTCGGTATATGTACCTGTCAGTTATCTGGCGTCGGTGATTTCTGCGTCGGGGGATCGGCGGTTCGGTCTTTAGAAGGGGACCCATATATATATATCTAGGTTCATAGGTTCATAGGTAAGTACTAGGCTATCTGCCCGAGGGCATTTATAATCCTAGCCAGAGAGTGTCGGCTTTCACCGCCCCATTGATTAATCAACTGAGCCTCTGTCAAGCAGAGTCAATGAAGTGATCCCAGGAGTGTATTTTCTGTTACCCATCCACTCGTCAAGGCTTCTCTTGAAGAGTGTTAGTGAGGGGCTCTGCCTAATGTAGTTAGGAATTTTGTTCCAAAGCATGGGGAGTCTCTGTGACAGGAATCTATCCCTCCAGCATGTTCTATTTATTGTTGTGGCGAGGTTTAGCTCACTAGAGTGCGTGGCTCATAGTGACTTGGATTTGTTTAGGTGAAGCATGTCCATCAATTCTGAGTTGGACATGGCTTTGTAAGTCAGGCAGAGATCACCTCTGAGTAAGCGATATGCCACTGAGTACAGCTGGAGTTTTTTCAGTCGGGCTGCATGGGACATATGTTTGGGCCAGTAATCCTCTTGGTGAGGTGGTTTTGTGGTCTTTCTAGCTGTTGGTAGTGTCTTGTGAGGTACATCCCAAATGGAGCATTGCACTCTATGATGGGTCTGATGAGTGACGAGTTGAGGGCACTATAACCTCTTTATTTCTAGATGCGAACACCTTAGTAATTAGATGGGCCACATAGAAGGATTTCCTAACTACTATGGCAATATGATTGTCAAAGGAGAGATTACTATCTACCTGGGTCCCCAGATCTCTTATTACCTCTTCTGTATTAAGGGGGCTGCCGCCTATGTGGTAATCCATGGGTGCTTTGTTTTTCCCAAATGGGATGACTATGCATTTTTTGGCATTTAGCTTGAGGCCATGACTTTGACACCAGATGTCTGTCTCAGTAAGGCCTTTTTGAAGGATGTCCGTGTCAGCCAGAGAGTCAGTTATGGCTCCCAGTTTGCAGTCATCGGCGAACTTGGTTAGCCATAGTCCTCCTGTGTTTGCCTGTACTTCTGAGAAATATATGCCAAACAGTAGGGGTCCCAGAACCGAGCCTTGCGGGACACCACTTGTGACTGGTTTAGAGTCGGACCTGGAGCCCACTATTCTTACCGTGTGAGTTCTGTCTGTAAGCCAGTTGGCAACCCATCTTGTGACGTAGGGGTTTATGTTCAGGCTGGTGAGTTTTTCTATAATATCTGAGTGAGGAATGGTGTTGAACGCCTTGGCGAGATCAAGGTAGGCTGTGTGAACCACCTTTCCCTCATCTATGGCCTTGGTGACTTTCTCAAAGAAGTCAACCAGGTTTAGTAGGCATGATCTGCCCTTAACAAAGCCAAACTGGGTCGGGTCAAGTGTTTGGAAGTTCTCAATCTCTTTGTTAATGAGTTCCATGATGATGCGCTCCATAGCCTTGCAGACCAGGCTAGTCAGGCATATGGGGTGATAGTTACCAGGGTCAGTTGTGGCTCCTCCTTTGTGGAGTGAAATAACCATTGTTTTGTGCCATTCTATGGGCACGTAGCCTGTGGAGAGGCTGAGGTTGAACAGCATGTTTAGGTGGGGGGTTAGTTCGTTCTGTAGTTCATACAAGACGCAGCCTGGGACACCATCTTGCCCCACTGATGCTGTGTTTTTGGCTTTTGAAAGGGATGTTTTCACCTGTGCTTCTGTGATTTCCGGGACACTACACTTTTCCGGTATTGTTGTGGGCCCTTTTGAAGGTGAGAGGGAGGTGAAGTTTGTACTGAATCTATCTGCCAGGATGTTGGCAATATCAGTAGGTTCAGTATATTTTGTGCTATTTTGCACTAGCTCAGAGCATATCTGCGAGTTGCCACTTAGATTCTTGACATAGCTAAAGAAGGCTTTGTGGTTATCTTTCGAATCCTTGGCTATTTTTCTTTTGAAGTTAGCCTTGGATGATTTTATGAGGGACCTTAGTTTCTTCCTGATACTGATCAGGGATGTCTTTCCTTCTTGGGATTTGCTTTTTTTTTAACTAGTTTCCTCCTTCTGTTGTATAACCTGTTTATGGCAGGTGTCCACCAGACTGGTTTTCTTCTCTTAGGGTAGTGAGTCTTGGTTTTGCTAGGGATGGCATGATCCATGCATCCTTGTAGGTGCTCATAGAATGCAATTGTAATGGATTCTGCATCTTGGGCAGTGTTATCCTTTAGCGTGGGGGCTGTAAACTTACCACCCCTGCCTCAAGTAAGGTGAAGTTTGCTTTAGAAAAGTTTTTCACTGTGGTTTCCTTGGTTGGGGGTGGTGGTGGGGTGTGGACATCCAGGGTGATTAGTTTATGGTCTGATTTAACCAGCAATGGGTTGACCTCCGGTGCAGAACACCTGTCTCGCATGTTGGTGATGACCAGGTCCAATATGTTGTAGCCCCTGGTAGGGGAGTTTACCAGCTGATCCAAGGCATTTAAGTTGATAAATTCCAGGAAGTGCTGAGCCTGGGAGTTTGTACTCAAGTAGTTTTCCCAGTTAAAGGTAGGGTAATTGAAATCGCTCAATATCAGGGTGTTTGGTAGGACCTTCATGTTTTCCAATGTCTCCAGAAAGGCGGAGTGGTGGTCCTGGGTCATGGAGGGTGATCTGTAGCAGGGCACAATTTGCATTGCAGATTTGCCCGATGTTAGTTGCACATGGATGATCTCAGAGGTATCATGTGCTTTAGGCGGCGCAATGGTGCAGCAGTTAATGTTGTCACCTCACAGCAAGAGGTTCACCAGTTCGATTCTCGGCTGGGGTGCCCTCTGTGTGGAGTTTGCATGTTCTCCCTGTGTTCGCGTGGGTTTCCTCCGGGTACTCCGGTTTCCACCCACATTCCAAAGACATGCATCTCGAGCATTTTCTCCCTGGGCCTTCACTGAAAACAGGCTCTGTGGAACCTAGTCGGACTTCCCCGGTCAACAAATGATAAATAAAAAATAAATAAAATAAATGTTGCACCACTAACCTGGAGCTGTGAGTATCCTTGATGAATATGGATACACCCTCTCCTTTTGTGTTTCGGTCCGTGATTCTGTGGCCAAAATGTGTGGTATGAGTTGTAGCCCAGTAGTGCTGGAGTGTTCTCTGGAGCCTTGAACAAGGTTTCAGTTACTGCACAGATGTCGATGTTCTCCATACTTAAGAGTGCTTCGAGCGCATGCATTTTCAGATTTAAACTCCTGGCGTTGAGTAGCATAACCCTCATTTTTTTACTTGTGCTGTTTACGGTGGTGGGTTTGAATTTTGAGCCTTGCCTAAAAAAGGCACTATGGGGGCAGCAAGAGCCTTGGCCAGTATTCGAAAGCCAAGGGGTGACAGGTGCAAGCCGTCTCTTGCGAAGCAACGTGGCTTGTTGAGCATGTCATCCCAGGCTGACAGACACTGGATCCACTTTGAATGACACCAGAAGCTTAGCCAATTGTTGAGATTGATTATTTTTTCTTTATACTGAGGTATCATTCTTGGTGAGGGCAGGATGCTACTCAGGGTCAGGGTCATACCCGCCCGGGCTACATGATTAGAGAGCTATTCCATGTCTCTTTTCATGTAGTCCAGGGAGGTACGTCTCAGGTCATTCACACCAACATAAACAATGACAGAGTCATATTTATACTTGTTCTGGAGTTACCTGAGTGCTTGTGTTATGTGGCGGATTCTGGCTCCCGATAGGCAGCTAACAGTAACCTTCTCCTTGTCCAGCCTAGTGAGTGGGGCGTCAGTGTGCCTGACTATTGAGTCACCTATTACTAGTGTGTTAGGTATGTTATTTTGCCTTAAGGGCTGTGATTGTATGGCACATTGATTTTGTGTTTTATGTGTTGTCTGGTTTGTGACGGGAGGTGCAGGTTTTGTGGGTGTCTGCTTTGGAGCTCTCTGATGCTTTTACAGGTTTTTATTTAGAGCATTCGAGTATGAGTTAGTGTATTTATGTGTATTTTTTGCCAGTGCTGGTTTAGTAGGTCTATGTGAGGCTGGAGGTGTGGTGCAAGTGTTAACCTTCTCCTCATGACTGTCTGTTCCAGTCTTGGGTGGAGAGACCTTAGCCTCCAGTTTGACTGTATAATTGCATCTCTCGCATATGTTAGTGTTTTGTGGTAGGAGGAAAGGGCTGTCTGTGTACATGAGGCAGCTGTAACATTGCCTCAGGATACCCAGATTCACCAGCTGGACTGGAGAGTACACCTGAAGTTGCCCTTTGGTTATGCCTGAATAGTAGGGTGAGTTGCTTAGTCGCTTGGTTGGTGAGGGGTGGAAAAAGATCCTTGCCCTGCTGGGCAGTCAAGTGTCGGGGTATATTAGTGCTTGCTATTAGGTCTGAGCAAGTGCTGGACTGTAGGATGCTTTTTGAGTGCTTAGGTTGAGAGTTAGACTAGTTTCAAGTGAAAAACTGAAGAGGAGACTTAGTGGAGCCGGGAATAATTTAACCCTAGCTAACTGGTGCTGCCTGGCACACAAAAGCGTGCAAACGTGGTTTTTAAACTACTAACTTCTGGGCTGGAACCACTCCTCCAGGGACAGATGGCTGCTCAAAGTTCCCCTCTCTCACAGGTGAACAGAGAAACTTCCCTCTATCCAAGTAAGGTATGGGCAACTCAGAAACTTGAAACACAGCCATGAATTCAGCACTAGCCTGAAAACTGGACTATACTAGCTTAGAAAAGCGGGAAACAAGAATTTTTTTTTTTTTTAAAGATAAGGCAAAAACAGTAAAAAGTACACTTAAAACAGCTTTAAACGACTACAAGCGATCAGAAAAGGCTATCACACTTTAGTGTGTAGTCTAGAACTGTTAAACAATTTATTTAAGCAAAAAAAAACAACTTTTTAAAAGTGCAGGCAGTCAAATAAGTACAATATGTGAAAGAAACAAGCTTTTAAATCACAATAAGTGCTGGAAAAAATCAGCGTTTATGTGGAAAACAGTTAAGTACAGCAAAATAATACAGAAAACTGATACTCAATCACTCCAAAGTCTCTCTTTTAAGCTAATAGGTTTGTATCAGTTTAAGGCTTTCTAGTGCTTTCCAGTAGGTTAGTTACAGGAAAAATGGGAAACAAGCGCAGATGTGGTCTTTTAAACCAGAAAGTTGAAGGAGATGGACAACTTCCCGAATGATCAATAAACTACAATTCCTGGGCCAAGAACCACTCCTCTTGTGGTAGACAGGCTACCTAGTACTTACCACTCCCACTGATAAGCTGCACTCCAACACAAAGGCTTGGGGGGCTCAGAAGCTTACAAACAGTCCTGGATACAGCAAATCTGAAATCTGTACCTGGACTAGATATAATATGTATATATGTTACATATATATTTTATATATATATATATATATATATATATATATATATATATATATATATATATATATATATATATTTTTTTTTTTAATTTTATTTTTATTTTATTTTTTATTTTACATTTGTTGACCGGGCTAGTCTAACTGGATACATGTCCATTTTCAGTAGAGACCCGGGGAGAAAAGCTCCAACACAAATACACATTATAGTATAAAAGTTGTAACAGTTCAAGCTTGATGCAACTGTTATTAAAAAAGTCCAATAATGTTGTAGCAGTACAAGCTTGAAGCAGCTGTTATTAAAAAAGTACTAAACTAATGATGAGCATGATACAAATAGTAAAGGTAATATACAAAAAGTTGTTTACTATATACATATATACATAGAACTAAATTAGAAAACATGATTTATATGAATCGGTAAGGAGAAGTCAGTAGTTAATGCAGTTTAATATTAGGTGAAAAGTATACATAGCTATAAAGTAAGAAAGTTAGTCAGGGTTAGTACAAGGGCATAACCAATGTGTACTAAGAAATAGTTTTAGTTTCTGTTTAGAAAGTGTTGTTGAGGACAGAGATAGGAGTTCAGTGGGAAGTAGGTTCCAGTGTTTTCCTACAGAATTAGAGAACAAAGACTCTCCTGCTAAGTTGTTTGATCTGCTAGTACTAATAAGTAGTTTATTAGAGGAGCATAGATTCTTAAGATTGTTGTAAGGGGTAATGAGAGTAGAGAGTGTAGGAGTATTGGGGGGGTGATACAGGCTCTTATGGGTAATAGCAAGCTGGTGAAATAGAAGCTGATTTTGGAACTCTAGCCATCCTAGTTGTTATAGATTGCTACAATGATGAGTTCTAAAAGGAGAGCCAGTGGCAAATCTAGCAATGTTATTATAGGAAATTGCCAGTTTGTTGAGGTTGTTTTTAGAAAGATTAGTGTATATAGGTGAAGCATAGAGTAGAGTGGAGATTATATATATATATATATATATATATATATATATATATATATATATATATATATATATATATATATATATATATATATAAAACTATACTGTCACCTAAGTCAAAATACCTCCTGCATGCCACTGTATGACAGTGTGCATGTATATATACATGCACACTGTCATACAGTGGCATGCAGGAGGTATTTTGACTTAGGTGACAATATAGTTGTTCCTAACAGCATTCGTGTCACTGACCCTTTATTGCTAGTTTTACAAGTAACATTTTTTTTTCATTTGTCATATGCCACTTGACAAAAGTATTAAAAGTGTGACTCAAACTACAGAAACCACAGAGCCAAAAGCTTAACCAGCCTTATCTGTAAGGCCATGGAATACACCATCATGGATACTATAAATAAGGACATAGATGATCTCCAAACCCTTCATATGACACAGTTTGGATTTGTCAAAGACAGGGCATGCCTGTTAAACCTGATAGACTTCTTCAAAAACATCACTAGAGCCATAAATGAAGGCAATCTGTGTATTCAGCCTACCTTTACTTAGCAAAGACCTTTGAATACAGTCCACATTCGGGCATCATTGATAAACTCTCAGTTCAATATCAACCCTTATGTTGTCAGGTGGGTTTCTAACTGGCTCACTGACAGATCACTCTGTCAAAGTAGGGGACTTTACCTCAACCAGCAGGCCTGTCAGCAGTGAGTTTCACAGGGGTCAGTGCTGAGCCCCATATTGTTTGGAATGTACTTCTCAGAAGTTCAGGCTAAAACAGGGTGGCTGTGGCTGACTAAGTTTGCTGATGACTGCAAATTTGGTGCAGTCACTGAATCCCCAAACGATGTTAATATAATTCTAGAAGGACTTACAAAAAACAATGATTGGTGGCAAAGCCATGGACTCAACTCAATGCTAAAAATGCATTATCATCCCCTTCGATAAAAACGATATCCTTGCATACTATCATATAAATAATAATAACCTACATAATAACTCAGTACTGAGAAAACTGGGAACGCAAGTTGACTGTATCCTAAACTTTGACCGCCATTTGTCTACTATGGTAAGGAAGGCATTCTACATTGCTCACCTCATTAGCAAAGGTATTGCCTCAAGAGGGAAAGATGTCATAACTCCCCTGTACTTGACTCTCATTAGGCCAATAATTGAGTACAATCCTCCCATTGGTATGTACCTTACCAGGCACCTGCAGCAACTTGAAAGACCTCAGAGATTTTTAAAAAAGAAAATTCAGGGTCTCCAGCTACTCAGTAGCATACAGACTACTTAGAGGAGACTTGTGCACTTGGCCTACAGAGCAATCAGATCCAAACTCAATGGCAGTGCTGCACATCTGCAAGTCAAATGGGCTTAGGGTCTGCTCCAGAGAGCATAATCTGGCCTACAAGTCAGATGGGATAAGGGTCTGCTCCAGGGAGCGTAACCTGGCCTACAAGTCAGATGGGATAAGGGTCTGCTCCAGAGAGCGTAACCTGGCCTACAAGTCAGATGGGATAAGGGTCTGCTCCAGGGAGCGTAACCTGGCCTACAAGTCAGATGGGATAAGGGTCTGCTCCAGAGAGCGTAACCTGGCCTACAAGTCAGATGGGATAAGGGTCTGCTCCAGAGAGAGTAACCTAGCCTACAAGTCAGATGGGATAAGGGTCTGCTCCAGAGAGCGTAACCTGGCCTACAAGTCAGATGGGATAAGGGTCTGCTCCAGAGAGTGTAACCTGGCCTACAAGTCAGATGGGATAAGGGTCTGCTCCAGAGAGCGTAACCTGGCCTACAAGTCAGATGGGATAAGGGTCTGCTCCAGAGAGCGTAACCTGGCCTACAAGTCAGATGGGATAAGGGTCTGCTCCAGAGAGCGTAACCTGGCCTACAAGTCAGATGGGATAAGGGTCTGCTCCAGAGAGTGTAACCTGGCCTACAAGTCAGATGGGATAAGGGTCTGCTCCAGAGAGCGTAACCTGGCCTACAAGTCAGATGGGATAAGGGTCTGCTCCAGGGAGCGTAACCTGGCCTACAAGTCAGATGGGATAGGGTCTGCTCCAGGGAGCGTAACCTGGCCTACAAGTCAGATGGGATAAGGGTCTGCTCCAGGGAGCGTAACCTGGCCTACAAGTCAGATGGGATAAGGGTCTGCTCCAGAGAGCGTAACCTGGCCTACAAGTCAAATGGGATAAGGGTCTGCTCTAGAGAGCGTAACCTGGCCTACAAGTCAGATGGGCTAAGGGTTTGCTCCAGGGAGCGTAACCTGGCCTACAAGTCAAATGGGATAAGGGTCTGCTCCAGGGAGCGTAACCTGGCCTACAAGTCAGATGGGATAAGGGTCTGCTGCAGAGAGTGTAACCTGGCCTACAAGTCAGATGGGATAAGGGTCTGCTCCAGAGAGCGTAACCTGGCCTACAAGTCAAATGGGATAAGGGTCTGCTCCAGGGAGCGTAACCTGGCCTAGAAGTCAGATGGGCTAAGGCTCTGCTCCAGAGAGCGTAACCTGGCCTACAAGTCAGATGGGATAAGGGTCTGCTCCAGGGAGCGTAACCTGGCCTACAAGTCAGATGGGCTAAGGGTCTGCTCCAGGGAGCGTAACCTGGCCTACAAGTCAGATGGGCTAAGGGTCTGCTCCTGGGAGCATAACCTGGCCTACAAATCAGATGGGCTAAGGGTCTGCTCCAGCGAGCGTAACCTGGCCTACAAGTCAGATGGGATAAGGGTCTGCCCCAGGGAGCGTAACTTGGCCTACAAGTCAGATGAGAAAAGGGTCTACTCCAGAGAGCGTAACCTGGCCTACAAGTAAATGGGATAAGGGTCTGCTCCAGGGAGCTTAACCTGGCCTACAACATAATTAGGACCTGCTGGACAGACGGCTATATCTCTAAGAGGTTGCCACTCCTCTGGAATAGGCTACCAATTCACATCAAACAGAGCCACTCTATAACCCTGTTTAAGTATAGCCCGGATGACTGGATGGGAAACTTTAAATTTCTTGCTGGGGAGTTCACCTATGACCCTCCTAGATATGCATAGTCATTGCTAACTAAGATCTTGAGTTTAGGCTAGATCTTTTATATTGGGTTTCTCTAGTATTACGTTGGGTACACATGGGTAGGCTTGTAAAGACCTTTGGGTCAGTAGCCTAGTAACCACCTATGAACCTATTAAGTAACAAGAGTATTCTTGCTCTTAGTCATCTAAAGTTTTAGAGATGATAATTTTACTTGTGTGTTGGCATGCTCTCAGACTGCACTGCATTTTTTTTCAGGATAACTGTTGTCATATCCATATGAATTTGGTCGGGAGAGGTACTTAGGAGGAAAAGCTCAGCAGCAGGTGGCCAAGATAGACATTAATTTGCCATTACAGAGTTAAAGTTCTTCCTGGATGTACAAACAGAAGGCAAACAAGGTACTCCCAACTCAAAATTGGACAACATATGTAGTGTTCAGGCCAGAAGCAATCAGCAAACAGGGTGAGATGAAGAATAATTGGACATTTTACACTATATTGCTTTCACAGTGGGCTCTATTCAAGAGAGCGGCACTGGACACAGCACCAGTACCAGTGTGAGTACAAATTCATTCACAGTATCAATGGACATATGAGAATAATAGATAATAAATACCTTGAAGGCAACATTACACCTGGCAAGCTATCCACTGGTTGCACAAAGCCATGGGGAGGCAGTGTAAACCTTATGGGATAAACTCCAAAATATATGTCATCAGTAATACAGCAGATTGTTTTTCATAGCTTGTTGTTTATCAGCCCTATGTGGAGCATTTATATGGTTAAAGTAAGAATAGTCTAAGGATAAATAGCAGCAACATATGACTGATCAGGAGATGAAGAACTCCTGGCTAGCTCCAGCCTCACGGGCCACAAAATGTACTGTAGTACAATGCCTACAACACTACCAAATACACAGAAGCCCACTCACACAGTGTCATCATAGACTGGCACTTAAGAAGGAACAGTTTTCTGCCATGAGTAGGGTACCATGCTTACCCAGCAAAGGTGAGGGCTGTATTGAAGAAAACAGTGGAGTGATGAAGCTTGGATCCCAAACATATACCCCACACTCAGTTAGATTCCATGCTCATTTAGCATAGTGGCAACTTCTCATGTGCAGTGGGCAAGGACATCATGGGAGAGAATCAAGAAATTATGAAGATGAAGTAAACTTATGAAAAATAGTTGAAAATAAACTCTTCTAAGTTGCCTAACATTATCGCTTATTTGCAGACCCTGTGTGTTACCTGTAATCACACATTGCACCTTCCAACAACACCTTATGTTGACTGGAGCTTCCTGCATGTTTGATTGCCTGGTGCTCTTCCATGTGAATGGAAACACCTGTCTTATATATTACCTTCTGGAACATGCTGACATTATCTGTAATGTATTGTGATACCTAAGATATAACATGCAAAATTTGTGTTAAAGGCCTGATTACGATATTTACACTGAGGCCACACAGTTTGCTGAGCTGTACACTCTTCCACAATCCTTACTGTTGCCTACTATTCATGGTGATACTTATATCGAGGGATCAAATGCCATTTTGGATATGTGAGGTTCTTGCTCTGTATGCCATTCTCCAGCAGACAGAGTGCTGTCCATCAGTAGGGTACATGGTCCATTCCACCCTGCTTGACGTCTTACAGCTAAGCAACCATAACAAAAACTGTAATCTTTTATAGGCACAGAAATAGAACATGGCTGACACAACAGATTTCTATCCCAGGGAATCCTGTACTTACTGAATAAACTTCCGATGCATGTCAAGCAATACTACACATAATCTGTAATCAGTAATATTCCGAATGAATAGCATGGAAATCATAAATCCTCTTTGGGGTATATAGCAAGGTGCTTCTGGACCATGGAGTTTAGCTCATTCAACAGTGCACAGGCTTAACTGGATATGCTTATCAATGGTCTTTTAAACTGCATGAGTAGTATATACCTATGAACTTATCAACCTAATGTATAACTACCAAGTATCTCACAAATGTGTATGCTGCATATCGAATATATATGCAGACAAAAACATCAGTTTATTCATGAATGTATTGCTATAATCCTTCTCATTTGAATGTCATTATATGGTCATTAGTATATACTACTGACCACACCAGTTTTCATACTACCATGACTGTGATACAGATACCTCTGAATTGCACATGCCCTGCTTGTCAACACTCACTGTATAGTTTAGCTTTACACACTGTGCTATTTTCCCTTTCTGAATAAGCTGCGGTGGTGCAGCGGTAGCATTGTCGCCTCGCATCAAGGGGTTCTCCTGTTTGATTCTCGGCTGGAGCACCTTCTGTGTGGAGTCCGCATGTCCTCTCCATGGTCAAGTGGCATTCGAAAGACATGCGTGAATGTGCGTGCCTTTGTTGAAGGTTGGGTGTTGGGCTGGCACCTTGGCACCATAAAAATCTACTGCCAGTCATTAAGACTGGAGTTCCGCTGTGACGACCCCTAACCAAGAAAAGCTGAAAGAAGAAGAACAACAAAAACAAATACACCCCTACTGTGTTTTATGTCCTGTAAGAGTACTGACTATGTACATAACAAGGTACCTGTAAAACAAACATTTAATTGTTTATTTTAGTAAGTAATGAAAACAACAAATAGATGTATGCTCTACTCTCCAAGGTACCATGAATTACACTGTTTGAAACCATTTAATGTAATCCCCTTATTCCTTTATTCAGCTGTTTATTTGTTTATTTACTTATTAATTTCAGCTTGATAACCATGTAAGTGGGTGGCTGGCAGACCCTTTCAGTCACAACTTGAGCTCCATGGAGCAAGACACAAACAGAAAATAGGAAATAGAATAAAGTAGTATACTACTTTCTGAAAGAATGCCAAACAGCTTGGCAAAGTGCTTATGTGGAATTCAAGCAAGATGACAGTTGAAAAGATATAAGAAATGTAAATGAGGTCAAACTATAACTACAGCTTTACAGGCAAGAAGGGCACTATTGCTTACGCCTGAAATATTTGTATGTATGTACATATGTAAAATGTATAAATATAAATAAGCTGTTTAGTAGTGTGGCTATGTTAAGTATTGAAGGGTCTTTCCATTTTTATTTATTTATTTATTTTAGCTTTATGTGCAAGTAGTGTTCTTTAAACTAATGAGTGTGTATTATAGATGTCTTGCATTGTCGTGATTCTTCAGCAAAATTGTCTCTTTGCAACAAAATATCACACTTGCTTTTATTTGTAATTTATACTGTTTCTCTGCAAACCTGTTACATTAAATCAAAATGTCTATGTATCTATACATACATATGATAGTTATGAAACAGTCAAATAAATAAAACTATGACTTCACATGGAACCAGAGTGTCTACTTGCATGTTTCTTTTGTAAAATAAATGAAACTACAATTTCACATGGAATATATGTGTCTGTTTACTTATTTATGTATGTATAACGTTGTACTGGCTAGTTCTGATATGAAACTAGACTGTCTAGTGTATAGGAATATGCATGCAATAAATGCCGTTAATTTCTTGTGATGTCATGACATTTCAGTTATAATTGAAGCCCTACCTTTCGACGTTATAGTGCACTGAGAAAAGCTTTGACAGAAACATTTAATTGGCTAAAGTAGTTACTAAAGTCCAAGATAAAAGAGTAGACAACAGTAACTTTACTCAAAAGTGTTACACAACAGCAAAAAGGTACAATCAAAAGACAGAGTCCATATGACTCAAAGATGACTAGTTACTCCCCAAGAAATACCCTCTATAACTTATCCCCCCACTGTTACTTAAGAACGGGTCCTCACTGAGCTCTTCATAGTTAAAAACAATACAGCAATGAGCCCTGATAATATCCAGGTATGCCTCCTATATAGTTTGAAAAATGATCCCTCAGGCCCACTAGAATGTCTGTTCAGCCACAGCCTTCAGACAGGTTTTGTCCCTAGGGAATAAAGGATTGCAACAGTCATCTCTCTGCATAAAGGTGGACCATCAACAGACCCAGGGAACTGCAGACCCATAAGTTGGACTAGTCTTATATACAAAGGCATGGAAAAAGTTATCATGGATCTAATAAATACATATGGAATCTTCGAACACTGGACCCATCCCAGTTTGGTTTTGTCACACCTACTAAACCCAGTGGACTACTTTGAGAAGACCACTTGAGCCACGGATGATGGGCAAAAAGCTGCATACTGCCTACCTCGACCTGGTAAAGGCATTCAACACACTACATCACTTAGGTATTACAGACAAACTCAAACATTTAGACATAAATCTGTATGCAACCTGATGGATAGTGAAATGGCTCATGGATAGGACACATGAACTTAGAGTGGGGGTATCCACCTCCACCAACAGGCCTGTTAGTAGTGGTGTTCCAGAGGACTCCGCACTTGGACCTCTCCTGTTTGGAATACACTTTTCTGAAGTCATAGCAAATATAGGGAGTCTTTGGGTAACCAGATCTGCAGATGACTGCAAGTTGGGTGCAATGACTGATTCCTCCAAAGATGTAGATATCCTTGAGGAGGGTCTGAGAGCCAAGTAACTGGTGCCAGAAACATAGCCTAATACTCACTGCAAAAATGCATATTTATACCTTTTGGAAATATGACCACCCCTGAAAATTACAACATTAATAACACTTTCCTAAGAGCAGACCCAGTGATAAGGGACTTGAGAACTCAGGTTGATAGTAACCTGAACTTTGATCACCATGTGTCCACGGTGGTGAGAAAATCCTTCTATGTGGGGCAGGTTACAATTAAGGCAAGGCATCCAGATCTAAGGAGATCATAGTCCCGCTATGCTTAGCCCTCATTAGACCAATAATTGATTACACTGCACTCTTCAGCATGTACCTGACCAGGAATTTGCAGCAAGCATAATGGCAACAGAGATTCCTCATTAAAAGAATAAAGGGTGTAAATAACATGTCTTATGTGGATCACCTCAAACTCTTTTTCCTGTACTCAGTCTCCAACTATAGTGGAATGTAGGAAAAGGCAGGGTACTGGTTAGCAATGAACTTTTCTTTAAATAAGCTTTACTTTACTGGGTATGACACTGAAGCATACAATGTATTTTATATAGCATATATCATGGATTGAGGTAGGGTAAAAAATAAAAAAGACATTAAAAAGTGCCGGATCCTCATAGGTGTACTGGTTGCAGGACTAGAAAAACTGACAGTGTAGAATCTTCAAGACACAGAAACAGTCCAACAATGGGGTTAGGCCAGGTTTAGGGGGGTGATGCCCCTTCTCCATTGTAGAAGGAATTACTAGTCCACAAAAACTGATAGGTCAGAAAAAGAGCCATAAATATGATAAACTGGACTGTTTAGGATAAGAAAGAAATGATGTATCATTACTATTAAGCAAGATGCCCATAATGTCCAGATGCAAGAAATTCAAAAACATTGAGAGAAATCAGAGAAAAGGAAAGTACTTACACAAGAAAAACTGTCAAAGCCTTCAAATGCATCTTTACATTAATACAACTGATCCATGAAAAGCATTCGATAGACAAAAACTTTGGCCCATTTGGAAAAAGAAGCAACCAAGGAAGTGTAAAACATGTAAAGAACAAAACCCAGATATTTTTGAAAGGCATGAAAAATAAACATGGATATGGGAAAGAAAGACATCTGTTTTGCTGCAGTACTTATGCAAATTAGACAGCCAAAAGTAATCAATACCAGAAATCATCTCAAAAGTTATTTGAAGAGAAATACAGACAAAGTATCCTGATATGGAAACTTTCACAACACAAAAATAGGATCATAAAGGGGTAATGTAAAACAGAAGATTAAAAAGGTGGAAGTTAAACCAATAGAAGCTAAAGCTAAGGCATACTTCCAAAGTGAAGGATTTAGTGTAGAAAGTCTAACACAGTTTATGTTACAGTATGATGGAACAGTTAGTCCCCAAAGTAAAGAAAACACAAAGAGCGGGAGACACCGGTGGAAGAAATATGGACATGGGAATGTATAATAACTTTAATGTGGCACAATAATTATGCAAAGGCAGAAAAAAAATCAATACAAAAAAGTGGCACCAAAGATAGTTGCAGAGAAATACAGCAAAGGCATCTGGATATACAACATTTCACAATACAAAAAATAAGAAAACAAAGGGGAAAGTAGAAAAGAGGATTGCTAATGGGGAAGTTAAAGAAATAGAAACTGTAGTTATGGATTACCTGTGAAGTAAAGGATTTAGTGTAAAAAATCCAACAGTGGTAATGTTGCAGCATGATGGGTCACTGAGTCTAACAAATGAAGGAGAAACAGGTGAAATGGTAAGCATCTGATCACATGACACATGATGATTCTCTACAGCCTTCAGTAGGAAATAAGTACAAAACTTCAGCTGGAGTTACACAGCCAGGAAAGGATCAAGAAACATTGGCAACTCTGACACAGTCAATGTTGTGTAGCGATAGACAAGTGACAACTCTGACACACTCAATGTTGTGTAGCGATAGACAAGTGACAACTCTGACACAGTCACTGTTGTGTAGCGATAGACAAGTGACAACTCTGACACAGTCAATGTTGTGTAGCGATAGATAAGTGACAACTCTGACACAGTCAATGTGTAGCGATAGACAAGTGACAACTCTGACACAGTCAATGTTGTGTAGCGATAGACAAGTGACAACTCTGACACAGTCACTGTTGTGTAGCGATAGACAAGTGACAACTCTGACACAGTCAATGTTGTGTAGCGATAGACAAGTGACAACTCTGACACAGTCACTGTTGTGTAGCGATAGACAAGTAACAACTCTGACACAGTCAAAGTTGTGTAGCGATAGACATGTGACAACTCTGACACAGTCAATGTTGTGTTGCGCTAGACAAGTGACAACTCTGACACAGTCAGTGTTGTGTTGCGATAGACAAGTGACAACTCTGACACAGTCAATGTTGTGTAGCGATAGACAAGTGAATTCCTATATGAAAGAGCAACAGATGATGCAGCATGCAGCTGAAGATATGTCACAGAAAGATGTTCACTAACTTTCTGTAGAATCCCTGAAGCAGAGTGCAAATGTAACAGTTGGTTTATTAATAGAGAAGGATAGACATATAAAGATCAATGAAAAATATTAAATAAAGTCAATAAGATCCAAAATGTTAGAGTCTGATTAAACAAATTAATACAGTAATTAAATATGTAAACAGAAAGGTGTGGAATATAACAGAAGTAAATAGGCTATATTAATTTGCAGCTAAATTAATAACAGTTAAATTCTTACCACAAAAACACAGGGCAGTAAGGGAAAGGAAGGGGAGAAATCAAATGACATCATGGGAGTACTAAATACAGACAATCATAAAGCAGTTAAAGTAAGAAGTGTCACTGTTAGAGGAGTACAGGAGAGGGAACAGATCAACACAAATAGAGAACTCAGAGAGATAGATGTGATAAAAGCAATGTGCAGTATCAGAACAGATCAGGATCTATCATGCACTATCGCAAATCATAGACTAAAAATATAAGCACAGACAAAGACATGTAGAAGATACGCAGATAAATATAAAGGAAAAGTACAAAATAAGCAATATATTGATAATCCAAAACACTTTTATACAGAACTGAGAAACAAGGCAAAAAGGACTGAAACACCAAAAAAAAACAGAAATTGATACATTTTGGACAAATATATGTCAAGATCCTGTGGAACATAAAGATCCTGAATGGATCAAAAAGTAAAAGAAAGAAGTTCAAATGTACAGGATATGAAATTGGATGAAGTAATGGCCAGAGAAATTGAAACAAAGTTAAGAAAAGACCATAATTGGAAAATTTCAGGCCCAGATGCAGTACCTAACTTCTGGCTAATAGTATTAACATCTTTATATGAATATTTACCCATGATTAAATACTATTTATATGCGCACCCGGAAAAGACACCGACCTGGCTAACAAAAGGAAAAACAATATTTCTACTTAACAAACATGCAAGCTACCCTACAAATTATAGACTAATAACTTGCCTTCTGTATATGTATTACCTATATACTGGAATTGATGCTGACAAGAGTTTGTAGTCATTTAGAAGAAAACTCAGTCATGGCAATAAAACAAAAGGGTAACAAAAGAAAGCCATATTGAACCAAGTTTCATTTTTTGTACAATAAATTCATTAAGGAAAAAATGTAAACAGGGGAAGAATCTAAATATATCATGGATAGATTACAAAAAAAGCATTTGCCAGTATCCCACATTCATGGATGAAACGGGGCTTAAACATTTATAAGATACACCCTACAGTGATCGATTATGCTGCAGCAGCCATGAAACAGTGGCAAACCACTTTGCAGTTACACCATGATAAAGGAGAAATTACAGGGAAAAAAATTCAAAGGGGATATCATCTCCTGTTGGTATTGTGGCATCATCCATGAAGACAGTGGGATGCTTCTCAGTGGTTGGCTCATACCTGCCTGTGTCACATATGGTCCGGAGAGATACGTCTCAGGTCATTCACATCCACATGGACTATGACCGAATCATACTGATACTTGAGGTTTAGTGACCTCATGTGATGAATCTTGGTCCCTGTCAGGTGACTAACTATAACTTCTTATCTAGCCTGGTGAGAGAGACATTGGTATGTCTCACAATGGAGTCTCCTATGAACAATATATTTGATTCTGTGGTGTTGCACCTCATGGCCTTGATAGTTGAGGGACAATGACAGGTGGTTTTATGTGATGTGGTGGGAGTTGTCTTATTTGTGTTCATGCAGTGTTTCTGACAACTGTGTTTGAGAGGAATTTGAGGTTTGGGTAAGTTGCATGTGAGCTCATCCTCAATTATAGTTTATTGGCCATTTGGGCAGTTTTTCCATCCCTTTCAACTTTCTAGTTTAAAAGCCTGCATTTGTGCTTGTTTCCCACCTTTCTTGTAACTAGTCTAGTCCAGATACAAATTTGCTGCATCCAGGATTGTTTGTAAGCTTCTGAGCCCCCAAGCCTTTCTGTGTTGGAGGGAAGTCTTTTAGCTTATCAGTGGGAGTAGCAAGCACTAGGTAGCCTATCTACTACAAGAGGAGTGCTTTCTGACCCAGAAATTGTAGTTTATTGGACGTTTGGACAGTTTTTCCATCCCTTTCAACTTTCTGGTTTAAAAGCCTGCATTTGCACTTGTTTCCCACCTGTCCTGTAACAAGTCTAGTTCAGATACAGATTTGCTGTATCCAGGACTGTTTGTAAACTTCTGAGCACCCCAAGCCTTTCTGTGTTGTAGGGAAGCCTTCTACCTTATCAGTGGGAGTAGTAAGCACTAGGTAGCCTATCTACTACAAGAGTGGTTTCTGGCCCAGAAATTGTAGCTTATTGACTGTTCAGGCTGTTTTTCCATCCCTTTCAACCTTCTAGTTTAAAAGCCCATGTTTGCGTGAGTTTACCCTTGTTTACGCTCTGCACTGTGGCGCCAAGCTGAGGTAAACTATTCCTGGTGCCAGAAAGTTTCCTCTTCAGTTTTTCCCATAGATCTTGCTAGTTCCTTATCTCTTGCACTTCAAATAGCTTAATCACTCTGCACTTCAACAGGTTTTTGTAGCAATTATTGTAGCACACTTAAGTGCCATTAGCACTAGTCATTCTTCAAGGAAATAGCTCCAGTACATAGCAGTTATGACTACCCCTCCTGGCATGAATAAAGGGCAGTTCCCTGAGGTTTCTCCTATTAACCTGGTGCACTTGGCTATTCTGAGGTAGTGTAGCAACTGCCTCATGTACACAGACAACTCTCTCCTCTTACCTCCCAGCGCTCAGACTTGTGAGAGATGCATTTATATCACCAAATTGGAAGCTATGCACTCTCCAGCCAAGACTGGACTAGCTGGTTAAGAGGAAAAGGTCAATACTTGCACCACACCACATGGAACACATAGCCCTCCAGAACACCCACTATCACAGCTCTTGCATAAAACACAAACCACACAACCACCTTCATGAACCCTCTTAAATAGAAATTTACCCAAAGAGCAGAGACCTCTGAAACAAAAATGTACTCAACCACCACAACACAGCACAAACCACAGGACACATAGCTCACCTCCAAAGTGTGCCCCTCAACCTAAGCCCCTAAGGCTAAACACCTTGCCCAAAACACTAATCGTAGGTGACTCAATACTGAGGCACACAGATGTCCCACTCACTAGGTTGAATAAGGAGAAGGTGACAGTCAGCTATCAGGTGCCAGAATCCAACATATAACACATGCACTCAGGTCACTCCACAACAAGTACAAGTATGACACTGTCAATGTCCATGTGGGTGCGAATGACCTGAGACGCACCTCCCTGGACTAGATGAAAAGAGAATGGTGGAACTGTCGGATTGTGTGGCCCAGGCAGGTATGACACTAGCCCTGAGCAGTATCCTACTGTCAACCAGAATGCTATTGCAGTACAAACAAAAAACGATTGACTTCAACAATTGGCTAAGTTTCTGGTGTCATTCTAAGGGGATCCAGTATCTGTGCTTGGGATGACATGATTCACAGACCTAGATGCTTTGCCAGAGATGGCCTGCATCTGTCACCCCTGGGATTTTGGGTACTGGCTAAGGCTCTTCCCACCCCTATAGTGCTTTTTTAGGCATGTTCCAAAGACCAAATTACCACTGTAACAGCTATAAATAAATGCAATCTGAGGGTCATGCTGCTCAATGCTAGAAGTCTAAATCTCAAGATGCACTTGCTCGAAGCACTCCTCAAAATGGGGAACATTGACATTTGTGCTGTAATGGATACCTGGTTTAAAGCAACAGAAAGCACCCCTGCACTACCAGGCCATAACTCATTCCACACCTTTCGACCACAAAGCATGGACCAAAGCTCCAAAGGTTGTAGTGTCTCCATATTCATAAAGGATATGCACACCTCCAGACTAGTATCCCAGCATAATGCATCTGAGATATCTCAGTTACAACTAACATTGGGTAAGACAGCAATCCAGGTCACAGCCTACTATAGATCTCCAACCATGTCACTAGACTCTCACTCCATGTTTCTAATTACCCTAGAATCTATCAAGGTCCAACTCAACACTCTTTTACAAGGAGACTTCAACTACCCCTCCATCAAGTGGGAAAACTACTCAAGCACCAGTACACTGGTCCAACACTTCCTGCAATTCATCAATTCCAATGCCCTAGACCAGCTCATCCTCACCCCCACTAGAGGAAGCAATATCCTTGACCACTAGAGGAACCAATATCCTTGACCTGTTTATTACTGACATGGGTGACTGTTGCTCTACACCAGTGGTAAATCCCTCCCTGGTCAGATCCGACCATAAACTAATCACCATGGAAATCCACATCCGCCCACATACCCCACAAAGGTAACCACTTTGAAAAACTTCTCCAAAGCAGGCTTTGGACTCCTAAAAACAGAGGTGGCTAACTTAATGGCACCCATGAAAATGGGAAATAGCTGCATGACTGCTGAATCATACACTGATGCACTGTATGAAGATGTACACAAATGCATGGAACTAGCCATACCCAACAGAACCAAGATGCTCTCCTCCAAAAAAAAGAAACCAATCTGGTGGTCCCCTGTCATTAATAAACTCTACAACAGAAGGAAGAAACAGTTGCAGAAAAAGGTAACATCCCAAGACTAGAAAAACTACCTTATCAGCCTCAACAAAAAGTTGAGATCCCTCATCCAATTCTCTAAAGCCAGCTATGAAGGCAGAATTGCAGCAGACACTAAAAACAATCACAAAGCCTTCTATAGCTATGTCAAGAACCTCCATGGCAAAATACAGATTTGTCTATGAGATACTGCACAATGGTACCTCCTATACTGAGCCAACAGATATTGCAAATATACTGGCTGACAGATTCAGTGCCAACTTTACCCCTCTTCCCCCACAAAGGACCAATCACAATACCGGAAGAATGCCAGGCACCCAGCATTACTGCAGCACAGGTTAAAGCTGCATTGTCCAGGGCCAATAATACAGCTTTCATGGGACCAGATAATATCCCTGGCTGTGTTCTTCATGAACTACAAAGTGAACTGGCACCATGTCTGTGTGCCCTGTTCAGTTGCAGCCTCACCTCAGGCTTTGTCCCCACTGAATGCCGCACTACTACAGTCACCCCTTCTCCATAAAGGGGGTGTGATTAAAGACCCTGGCAATTATCGCCCCATTAGCCTGACAAGTCTGATATGTAAAGCTATGGAATGCATAATCATGGACCTGATTAACAAAGATATAGGAAATCTCCATACTCTAGACCCCACACAATTTGGCTTTGTGAAAGGGAGATCATGACTGCTCAACCTGGTTGACTTCTTTGAGTTAGTCACCAGGGCTGTGGAAGAAGGTAAGGCAGTGCATACAGCATACCTTGATCTGGCCAAGGCCTTTGATACCATTCCTCACTTGGGAATTACTGATAAACTCACCAAACTAGGCATAAATCCCTATATCACTAGGTGATTTGCAAAATTGGCTCACAGATAGAACACACAGTGTGAAAGTAGCGGACTCCAAGTCAGACTGTCGACCAATCACAAGTGGAGTCCCACAGGGATCAGTTCTGGGTTCTCTCCATACCTCTCAACCTGGAAACATCAAAAATCTGGACAAAGGCCCATGAAAATAGGTACAAATCTGTACGCTGCTTAATATAATATTTGCATACATAACTGTGTAACCCCGCCACTCCAATGGAATTGCGGGATACCAACTTTCAAATGCAAACTGAAGAAATAACCAAAATATGGCTCAAGCACAATCTCTGTAGAACTAAATGCCATATAAATAATCCACATTAAATAGATCTGTAAGATATGTAACTAATGAAGAAGTTACTGCTAGCAAACAACTTTATATTTCATTGTTTCATCTACAAATAAAGTGTCTGTTGTTGCCCTTCAGGAATAAATTGCCTACGATAGATTTAAAAAAATAAACTAGTAATATTGCAGTAGAGAATTGATAACAGGTTTATAGTTACTAGGTATCATTAAATAACACAGTCTGAAAGAAGCAAAGACTGGAAGCTGTGATGCCTGCATGCTATTAGACTACTATTAATTAAAATAAAAGTAACAACACAGTGAAGCTCTGTAATGCCTGCATGCCCACACACAAGGCTGCCATTAAGTAAATCTCATACACATACACCGATACCTCTCAACCTCTTAGAGCAATAAACCTGGACAAAGCCATAAACAAAAGTGGGACAAAGGCCCAAAAATAGGGACAATTTTTAAATATTGCTCTTACAAACTTAGAAATTTGATAGAATAATAGGTTTTGCATTAGCATGAATTTTCTGAAGGGTATGAAGTCTGAAACTCAAATGTCTGTCATTATTTTCTAACTTCAGCCTTTAATAATTTGCCACTAATTTGCAAAAAAACACACACACATTTATGAAAAATGGACCAAAACTAGGAGGCAAAAATCTGGACATTCTGTGAAAATATGTACAGTTGAGAGGTATGATTATGCTACCAGCCTTGTTACCATGTAAGCAAGTGTACTTTTGTACAGAATTTTTAGCCAGTCTTTACTCTGCTGAAGCCCTACTTAATCTATGCTTATGCTTCATGTTGATATGTGCCTTTACCTTGTTTAACTTTATTATACCCACAAAGAAACCACAAGTTATATAAAACTAACAAATTCACTGTCATCAAGCAGGTAGGACTGCTTAAAAAAAAAATCAATAAATCTGAGTGCCAAGAATGCAACACAAAAGAAAATTTGAAACTTGTAGAACAAAAGACTAGCATTAAGACTTTTCAAAAGATAACCGTTTCCCTCTCGACTCCATAACAGTTTCTCATCACTACTGCTTTCTTTCCTTTAAAAAATACTTCTTTCTCCTGTATGGCACTAAAATGTAAGGGCTAAAATATAAGCCACTAAATTCCCAATTAGCTAACACATCTCATATCCTCATTTCTAATAAAGGCAAACCACGTCCCCAGCAAAAACATCTTGAAAGCTCGCACACATTCAGAAACAAACATTTCTAGTAGCAACAGACTAACTACTACTACTTGGCAGTAGCAAGTTGGTGGGTGAAGCACCACCGAATCTGCACATACAGTGGACATCCAGGTGCAGCACAGCAAACCAACAAGTGCCTGCGATCTGTGGTGGTTTTGCATAAACAATGACCCAATGTTTAACATCATCTACTTATCATGGCAAAAACAGTGCTAACCATAAGACTAGTGACCAAAATTAAAGAAATATGTGACACTTGAATGCACTACACACACTAATATACTAAGTTACCGGGTCAAAGGACTGGCTGAACACAAAAGGGTGCAGGAACATTTTTTGGTGTAAAACGAGATCTATACAGTCACACACACACACACACACACACACACACACACACACACACACACACACACACACACTCGGTTAATCCAAACCTGATCCGAAATGGGCATCCTAATCAAATGACAAACGAGTGCGGCTGTTCATGCATTTGTAATCTGAAATGAGCAGCCTGCTGTTGCTGTTAATTTCCTGTCCGTGCATTTGTAATCCAAAAAGAATGGCTGGAGTGCCGCTGTTAAAACAAACGGCTATAATCCAGAGTTTCCGCTCGCATTTGCAGCCAGACCAGCCGGAAATGACAATGTGAGCTCCTTGAGCTCAATTCTGACTGGCTAGTAGCTCTGACAGAGCTGAGATCATCGCACACGTGATGACGTCAGCTCCAACAGCACGGTATTTGAAAACATTAAAAAAAAAGAAAAAAAATCAGAAATGAAGGGGTGCCACTCGGGAATCGTGGCACCCCTTCATTTGGAACCCAAAACTCGGTAAAAACCAAGTAATTCGGTATGGTTGAGAGGTATGGTTCACTCCTGTTCGGTATCTGCTTCTCAGAAGTCCAGGCCAACACAAAGGGACTATGGCTGACCAAGTTCCCAGACGACTGCAAGCTGTGAGCCATTATTAACTAAGTGATGCAGACATCCTACAGAAAGGCCTCAGTAAGACAAATGACTGCTGTCAAAACCATGGCCTTAAGCTTAACACCAAAAAATACGTTGTCATCCCCTTCGGTAAAAACTCAGGTCCCACTAATTATCGCATTGATGGGAGGCCACTGAACACTGAAGGCATTATAAGAGATCTGGGGACACAGGTTGACAGCAACCTCTCCTTCAACCACCACATTGTCACTGTGGTCAGAAAATCCTTCTATGTGGCACATCTCATTACCAAGGGTTTTTCATCCAGGAAGAAAGAGGTCATCACCACTCTCTATTCTTCCCTCATTAGACCAATCATCGAGTATAATGCCCCATTTGGCATGTACCTCACTAGACACCTGCAACAGCTGGAGGAGGCCACAGAAATACCTCACGTAGAGGATCCTAGGCATTAAAAACATGTCCTACATGGACAGACTCAATAGACTCCAGCTATTCTCTGTCTCATATTGCCTACTTAAAGGCAATCTCTGCTTGACTTACAAAGCCATGTCTGACCAGCTCTGTCACAGATGATACATCTAAAGAAATCCCAATCCCTCCGCACCACACGCTCCAGAGACCTCGACCTCATTACAACAATCAACAGAACATGCTGGAGGGACAAGTTCCTCACCCAGAGACTGCCCATGCTCTGGAATAAACTTCCCAAACATATCAAGCAGAACACCTCGCTGACCCTCTTCAAGAGAAATCTTGATGAGTGGATGAGTAATAGAAAGTTCACTCCGGGGATCACTCCAGTGGCTCTACTTGATAGAGACACTGTTAACTAACATCAGGTGGCATAATGCCAGGGCACTTCTATGGGCTAGGCTTGTAAAGGCTCCAGAGCCATTAGCCTATTTCATACCTATGAACCTATGATTAGACTTCCCATACACGTCAAGCAGTGCACCTCGGTAACCCTCTTCAAGCGCATCCTTGATGAGTGGATGAGAAACCACAAATTCATCCCAGGGGTTCCAACTGTGTCCCTCAATGACAGGGGGAAACAGGTACTGACTGAGGTTTCCTTTTGGGAATAAACTCTTGGCTAGGCGTGTAAGGACCCCAGGGCCATTAGCCTAGTAACCTCCTATTAGCCTATATGTGGGTCAATGTGTCTAGTCCTTTGTATGTGCTGTGAGTGTTGTGTGTGTGCCACTGGCAACCTGTTTGGTGTTTCTTTGTGTCTATAAATAGAGAGATATAGATACACATATATACAGACATGTGTGTGTGTGTGTGTGTGTGTGTGTGTGTGTGTGTGCGTGTGTGCGTGTGTGTGTGTGTGTGTATATAGATGTGTGTGTGTCTATATATGGGTCTACTTTGAACCACTGAAATTACATTTCTGCAAAATGTAATTTGACGACTCCATTTTCATGAAAGTGCTTTTATCCGAATATGCACTTTCTCGAGAAATCAGTTCACCGAACAGTAAGCGTGTTAGAGTTAGGCATAAATGTGTTTAGTGTAAATGTTTTTTTTTTTTTTTTTTTTTTTTTTGCTGTTCAGAGAATCATTTTTTTGTGTGTTTGGCTTTCGCCACCCATTTTAAATTAATTTTGCTATGCCCTTTTTCGAGGTTAGTATACTGTGCCTCTGTCTAACAGTGACACAGAAGTGATACCCGGGGTAAACCTATGATCTCCCATCCACTCATCAAGATTCCTCTTAAAGAGAGTCAATGAGGGACTCTGCCTAACCTGGACTGGGATTTTATTCCAGAGTGAAGGGAGCCTCTGGGTTATGAATCTGTCCCTCCAGCATGTCCTATTTATTTCAGTGCTGAGGTTCAAGTCTCTTGAGTGCGTAGCACGATGGGATGTGGATTTTCTGAGGTGCAGCATGTCCATTAATTCCGGGTTGGACATGGCTTTATACATCAGGCATAGATCGCCTCTGAGCAGGCGGTATGCCACTGAGTAGAGCTGGAGTTTCTTTAACCGGGCAGCATATGACATCTGTTTGAGCCCTTTGATCCTCTTGGTGAGATACTTTTGGGGTCTTTCCAGTTGCTGCAGGTGTCTGGTAAGGTACATCCCAAAAGGGGCATTGTACTGAATTATGGGCCTGATGAGGGATGAGTAAAGATGCACAATGACCTCCCCTGATCAAGATGTGAATCTCTTCATGATTAGGTGGGCTATATAAAATGTTTTTCTAACCACTTTGGCCACGTGGTTGTCAAATGAGAGATTGCTATCAACTTGGGTCCCTAGGTCCCTAATTACTTCTTCTGTACTTAATGGATTACCACCTATGTGATAATTTGTGGGCACTTTGTTTTTGCCAAAGGGGGTGACTATACACTTTTTGGCATTTAGCTTGAGGCCATGGCTCTGCCACCAGTTGTCTGTTTCCATGAGGCCCTTTTGGAGGATGCTTGTGTCGGCTGGAGAGTCAATTATGGCTCCCAGTTTGCAGTCATCTGCGAACTTGGTCAGCCACAGTCCTTCTGTGTTGGCCTGTACCTCCGAGAAATATATACCTAACAAGAGAGGTCCCAGGACTGAGCCTTGTGGGATGCCACTTGTAACTGGTTTGGAGTCTGACATAGCTCCAGCAATTCTAACCATGTGGGTTCTGTCCTTGAGCCAGTTTGCAACCCATCTAGTGACATAGGGGTGTATATTTAAGCTGGTGAGCTTATCTATAATGCCCGAGTGGGGTATTGTATCGAAGGCTTTTGCGAGGTCCAGGTAGGCTGTGTGGACCACCTTACCCTCATCAATGGCCTTGGTGACTGTTTCAAAGAAATCGACTAGGTTTAAGAGGCAGGATCTGCCCTTAACAAAGCCGAACTGGGTAGGATCCAGTGTTTGTAGGTCCCCAATATCTTTATTTATGAGGTCCATGATGATCCTTTCCATAGCTTTGCAGACCAAGCTAGTCAGGCTTATGGGACGATAGTTTCTGGGATCCATTGAGGCACCACCTTTGTGGAGAGGGACCACAGTTGCTGTACGCCACTCTTTGGGTACATATCCTGTAGTAAGGCTGAGCTTGAACAGTAGTTTTATGTTTGGGTTTAGCTCTTCTTGGAGTTCATGTAGGACGCAGCCCGGGACACCGTCTGGTCCCATTGATGCTGTGTTTTTTGCTTTGGAGAGGGCGGCTCTTACCTGAGCATCTGAGATGTCAGGGGAGCAGCACTCTGCTGAGATAGATATTTGCCCTTTTGGTAGGGAGGGGGGAGAAGTCAGCTAGGATGTTGGCAATGTCTGTGGGTTCAATGTATTTTTTGTCATTTTGGACTAATTCTGAGCATATCTGGGAATTCCCACCCAGGTTCCTAACATAACTAAAGAAAGCCTTTTAATTATCCTTAGTGTCCTGTGCAATTTTTCTCTCGAAGCTGGCCTTAGACGATTTTATGAGTGCCCGTAGTTTTTTGCTAATACTGATCAGAGATGCCTTCCCTTTTTGGGATTTTGCTCTATCATGTAGTAGCTTCCTCCTTATATTGTATAGTTTGTTTATGGCTGGGGTCCACCAGACAGGATGTCTGCCACTGGAGGATTGGGTCTTGGTTTTATTTGGGATTGCATGATCCATGCATTCCTGAAGGTGTTCATAGAATGCATTTATAAAGGATTCTGCAGTCTGGGCCGTATTTTCCACAGGCTCGGGGGCTTTGAAGGATTCCACCTCGGTTTTGAGGAGTGTGAAATTTGCTTTAGAGAAGTTTTTCACTGTGGTTTTCTGGGCAGGGGGTGGGGTCGGGATGTGAATATCCAGTGAGATTAGTTTATGGTCTGATCTTACCAGTGAGGGATACAGTTCTGGTCTGGAGCATAGAGTCCCCAGGTTGGTGATGATCAGGTCCAGTATGTTTTCCCCTCTTGTGGGAGTGGTAACAAGTTGTTCCATAGCATTTGAGTTTATAAATTCTAGGAACCTTTGGGCTAGGGCATTGGAGCTAGAGTAATGCTCCCAGTCTATGTTTGGGTAGTTGAAGTCGCCCAATATAATGGTGTTTGGAGAGACCTTCATATTTTCCAGTGTTCTCAGGAAGGCCGAGTGGGGTTCCTGGGTTTGCAAGGGTGGTCTGTAGCAGGCTATAAACTGGAAGGCAGTTTTACCCACTGTTAGTTGCACATGGATAGTCTCTGATGCTTCGTGCTGTGCCACCAACACACATATATATATATATATATATATATATATATATATATATATATATATATATATATATATATAATATACATATATATATATATATATATATATATATATATATAGATATATATATGTGTGTGTGTGTGTGTGTGTGTGTGTGTGTGTGTATCCACACACACACACACACACACACACACACACACACGCACACATACTTCCCTGGCATAAAGTCTGATGATGGTGGCTGCAAAATGGGTGTAGTTAGCAAATTTCATTCTGATATTCAAAATCTCAAGCAAGAACAGCACCAAACAAATGATTTGTGCGTTAATCATGGGCTTACCTGCAATGCTCTGAAGTGCAGCATTTTTTATGTTGATAAAGCTTGTATCTGTACCACTTAACATACAGATATCTCACTCTGCCACAAATCCTTGTGCTTTGCACAGCTTATTCTTTGTGATATCTCCTCAAATTCCAAATAATTTATATCCTTATTGTATTCATCCTTTATTAGGCCCATCACTGAAAATAGTGCCCCCATTGACACATGTCTCACAAAGTACTGAAAGCGGCTCCAAATACTTCAACATTTCTTGAACAAAAAGATCTCAGGTCTCAGTAACCCTAACTGCTGTAATAGACTGATAGACCTGTCTCTCTACACATTCCTGAGGGGGTCATGTCCACTAAAGTTTCCATGCAATTAAGGACCTAGCACTCTAAGATCGCCATCACCACAATAAAACTAGTTGTAAACCTATACCATCACATCAACAATACCAGAAGGCTTGACAAGTACGTTACACAATGCATGCCACATTTGTAAAATCGGCGGATATTACATGTCAAATACAGTACTTCTCTTGCAACATTTATAAACAATTCGGACAACTGTAAGAAATCAGGACAAAACCAATGAAAACAGCAAATCCATTTTTTCAAAAAATGTGTCATGTTCACATCCCCAAAGAAAAGTAAATATTATTTTCTTTCAGTCTTTATGTATGAAATCAGGCTTTCATTTTTCTGACCATTCTACGTCTACCAGCAGGAAAAACTACTAATGGGACTCTGGGTGTGTTATCTACTACCTGATTAACTTCTCATGACATTAAACTACTAATGGGACTCTGGGTGTGTTATCTACTACCTGATTAACTTCTCATGACATTAAACTACTAATGGGACTCTGGGTGTGTTATCTACTACCTGATTAACTTCTCATGACATTAAACTACTAATGGGACTCTGGGTGTGTTATCTACTACCTGATTAACTTCTCATGACATTAAACTACTAATGGGACTCTGGGTGTGTTATCTACTACCTGATTAACTTCTCATGACATTAAACTACTAATGGGACTCTGGGTGTGTTATCTACTACCTGATTAACTTCCCATGACATTAAACTACTAATGGGACTCTGGGTGTGTTATCTACTACCTGATTAACTTCTCATGACATTAAACTACTAATGGGACTCTGGGTGTGTTATCTACTACCTGATTAACTTCCCATGACATTAAACTACTAATGGGACTCTGGGTGTGTTATCTACTACCTGATTAACTTCTCATGACATTAAACTACTAATGGGACTCTGGGTGTGTTATCTACTACCTGATTAACTTCCCATGACATTAAACTACTAATGGGACTCTGGGTGTGTTATCTACTACCTGATTAACTTCTCATGACATTAAACTACTAATGGGACTCTGGGTGTGTTATCTACTACCTGATTAACTTCTCATGACATTAAACTACTAATGGGACTCTGGGTGTGTTATCTACTACCTGATTAACTTCTCATGACATTAAACTACTAATGGGACTCTGGGTGTGTTATCTACTACCTGATTAACTTCCCATGACATTAAACTACTAATGGGACTCTGGGTGTGTTATCTACTACCTGATTAACTTCTCATGACATTAAACTACTAATGGGACTCTGGGTGTGTTATCTACTACCTGATTAACTTCCCATGACATTAAACTACTAATGGGACTCTGGGTGTGTTATCTACTACCTGATTAACTTCTCATGACATTAAACTACTAATGGGACTCTGGGTGTGTTATCTACTACCTGATTAACTTCTCATGACATTAAACTACTAATGGGACTCTGGGTGTGTTATCTACTACCTGATTAACTTCTCATGACATTAAACTACTAATGGGACTCTGGGTGTGTTATCTACTACCTGATTAACTTCTCATGACATTAAACTACTAATGGGACTCTGGGTGTGTTATCTACTACCTGATTAACTTCCCATGACATTAAACTACTAATGGGACTCTGGGTGTGTTATCTACTACCTGATTAACTTCTCATGACATTAAACTACTAATGGGACTCTGGGTGTGTTATCTACTACCTGATTAACTTCTCATGACATTAAACTACTAATGGGACTCTGGGTGTGTTATCTACTACCTGATTAACTTCTCATGACATTAAACTACTAATGGGACTCTGGGTGTGTTATCTACTACCTGATTAACTTCTCATGACATTAAACTACTAATGGGACTCTGGGTGTGTTATCTACTACCTGATTAACTTCTCATGACATTAAACTACTAATGGGACTCTGGGTGTGTTATCTACTACCTGATTAACTTCTCATGACATTAAACTACTAATGGGACTCTGGGTGTGTTATCTACTACCTGATTAACTTCTCATGACATTAAACTACTAATGGGACTCTGGGTGTGTTATCTACTACCTGATTAACTTCTCATGACATTAAACTACTAATGGGACTCTGGGTGTGTTATCTACTACCTGATTAACTTCTCATGACATTAAACTACTAATGGGACTCTGGGTGTGTTATCTACTACCTGATTAACTTCTCATGACATTAAACTACTAATGGGACTCTGGGTGTGTTATCTACTACCTGATTAACTTCTCATGACATTAAACTACTAATGGGACTCTGGGTGTGTTATCTACTACCTGATTAACTTCTCATGACATTAAACTACTAATGGGACTCTGGGTGTGTTATCTACTACCTGATTAACTTCTCATGACATTAAACTACTAATGGGACTCTGGGTGTGTTATCTACTACCTGATTAACTTCTCATGACATTAAACTACTAATGGGACTCTGGGTGTGTTATCTACTACCTGATTAACTTCCCATGACATTAAACTACTAATGGGACTCTGGGTGTGTTATCTACTACCTGATTAACTTCTCATGACATTAAACTACTAATGGGACTCTGGGTGTGTTATCTACTACCTGATTAACTTCTCATGACATTAAACTACTAATGGGACTCTGGGTGTGTTATCTACTACCTGATTAACTTCTCATGACATTAAACTACTAATGGGACTCTGGGTGTGTTATCTACTACCTGATTAACTTCTCATGACATTAAACTACTAATGGGACTCTGGGTGTGTTATCTACTACCTGATTAACTTCTCATGACATTAAACTACTAATGGGACTCTGGGTGTGTTATCTACTACCTGATTAACTTCTCATGACATTAAACTACTAATGGGACTCTGGGTGTGTTATCTACTACCTGATTAACTTCCCATGACATTAAACTACTAATGGGACTCTGGGTGTGTTATCTACTACCTGATTAACTTCTCATGACATTAAACTACTAATGGGACTCTGGGTGTGTTATCTACTACCTGATTAACTTCTCATGACATTAAACTACTAATGGGACTCTGGGTGTGTTATCTACTACCTGATTAACTTCTCATGACATTAAACTACTAATGGGACTCTGGGTGTGTTATCTACTACCTGATTAACTTCTCATGACATTAAACTACTAATGGGACTCTGGGTGTGTTATCTACTACCTGATTAACTTCTCATGACATTAAACTACTAATGGGACTCTGGGTGTGTTATCTACTACCTGATTAACTTCTCATGACATTAAACTACTAATGGGACTCTGGGTGTGTTATCTACTACCTGATTAACTTCTCATGACATTAAACTACTAATGGGACTCTGGGTGTGTTATCTACTACCTGATTAACTTCTCATGACATTAAACTACTAATGGGACTCTGGGTGTGTTATCTACTACCTGATTAACTTCTCATGACATTAAACTACTAATGGGACTCTGGGTGTGTTATCTACTACCTGATTAACTTCCCATGACATTAAACTACTAATGGGACTCTGGGTGTGTTATCTACTACCTGATTAACTTCTCATGACATTAAACTACTAATGGGACTCTGGGTGTGTTATCTACTACCTGATTAACTTCTCATGACATTAAACTACTAATGGGACTCTGGGTGTGTTATCTACTACCTGATTAACTTCCCATGACATTAAACTACTAATGGGACTCTGGGTGTGTTATCTACTACCTGATTAACTTCCCATGACATTAAACTACTAATGGGACTCTGGGTGTGTTATCTACTACCTGATTAACTTCTCATGACATTAAACTACTAATGGGACTCTGGGTGTGTTATCTACTACCTGATTAACTTCTCATGACATTAAACTACTAATGGGACTCTGGGTGTGTTATCTACTACCTGATTAACTTCTCATGACATTAAACTACTAATGGGACTCTGGGTGTGTTATCTACTACCTGATTAACTTCTCATGACATTAAACTACTAATGGGACTCTGGGTGTGTTATCTACTACCTGATTAACTTCTCATGACATTAAACTACTAATGGGACTCTGGGTGTGTTATCTACTACCTGATTAACTTCTCATGACATTAAACTACTAATGGGACTCTGGGTGTGTTATCTACTACCTGATTAACTTCTCATGACATTAAACTACTAATGGGACTCTGGGTGTGTTATCTACTACCTGATTAACTTCTCATGACATTAAACTACTAATGGGACTCTGGGTGTGTTATCTACTACCTGATTAACTTCTCATGACATTAAACTACTAATGGGACTCTGGGTGTGTTATCTACTACCTGATTAACTTCCCATGACATTAAACTACTAATGGGACTCTGGGTGTGTTATCTACTACCTGATTAACTTCTCATGACATTAAACTACTAATGGGACTCTGGGTGTGTTATCTACTACCTGATTAACTTCTCATGACATTAAACTACTAATGGGACTCTGGGTGTGTTATCTACTACCTGATTAACTTCTCATGACATTAAACTACTAATGGGACTCTGGGTGTGTTATCTACTACCTGATTAACTTCTCATGACATTAAACTACTAATGGGACTCTGGGTGTGTTATCTACTACCTGATTAACTTCTCATGACATTAAACTACTAATGGGACTCTGGGTGTGTTATCTACTACCTGATTAACTTCTCATGACATTAAACTACTAATGGGACTCTGGGTGTGTTATCTACTACCTGATTAACTTCCCATGACATTAAACTACTAATGGGACTCTGGGTGTGTTATCTACTACCTGATTAACTTCTCATGACATTAAACTACTAATGGGACTCTGGGTGTGTTATCTACTACCTGATTAACTTCTCATGACATTAAACTACTAATGGGACTCTGGGTGTGTTATCTACTACCTGATTAACTTCTCATGACATTAAACTACTAATGGGACTCTGGGTGTGTTATCTACTACCTGATTAACTTCTCATGACATTAAACTACTAATGGGACTCTGGGTGTGTTATCTACTACCTGATTAACTTCTCATGACATTAAACTACTAATGGGACTCTGGGTGTGTTATCTACTACCTGATTAACTTCTCATGACATTAAACTACTAATGGGACTCTGGGTGTGTTATCTACTACCTGATTAACTTCTCATGACATTAAACTACTAATGGGACTCTGGGTGTGTTATCTACTACCTGATTAACTTCTCATGACATTAAACTACTAATGGGACTCTGGGTGTGTTATCTACTACCTGATTAACTTCTCATGACATTAAACTACTAATGGGACTCTGGGTGTGTTATCTACTACCTGATTAACTTCTCATGACATTAAACTACTAATGGGACTCTGGGTGTGTTATCTACTACCTGATTAACTTCTCATGACATTAAACTACTAATGGGACTCTGGGTGTGTTATCTACTACCTGATTAACTTCTCATGACATTAAACTACTAATGGGACTCTGGGTGTGTTATCTACTACCTGATTAACTTCTCATGACATTAAACTACTAATGGGACTCTGGGTGTGTTATCTACTACCTGATTAACTTCTCATGACATTAAACTACTAATGGGACTCTGGGTGTGTTATCTACTACCTGATTAACTTCTCATGACATTAAACTACTAATGGGACTCTGGGTGTGTTATCTACTACCTGATTAACTTCTCATGACATTAAACTACTAATGGGACTCTGGGTGTGTTATCTACTACCTGATTAACTTCTCATGACATTAAACTACTAATGGGACTCTGGGTGTGTTATCTACTACCTGATTAACTTCTCATGACATTAAACTACTAATGGGACTCTGGGTGTGTTATCTACTACCTGATTAACTTCTCATGACATTAAACTACTAATGGGACTCTGGGTGTGTTATCTACTACCTGATTAACTTCTCATGACATTAAACTACTAATGGGACTCTGGGTGTGTTATCTACTACCTGATTAACTTCTCATGACATTAAACTACTAATGGGACTCTGGGTGTGTTATCTACTACCTGATTAACTTCTCATGACATTAAACTACTAATGGGACTCTGGGTGTGTTATCTACTACCTGATTAACTTCTCATGACATTAAACTACTAATGGGACTCTGGGTGTGTTATCTACTACCTGATTAACTTCTCATGACATTAAACTACTAATGGGACTCTGGGTGTGTTATCTACTACCTGATTAACTTCTCATGACATTAAACTACTAATGGGACTCTGGGTGTGTTATCTACTACCTGATTAACTTCTCATGACATTAAACTACTAATGGGACTCTGGGTGTGTTATCTACTACCTGATTAACTTCTCATGACATTAAACTACTAATGGGACTCTGGGTGTGTTATCTACTACCTGATTAACTTCTCATGACATTAAACTACTAATGGGACTCTGGGTGTGTTATCTACTACCTGATTAACTTCTCATGACATTAAACTACTAATGGGACTCTGGGTGTGTTATCTACTACCTGATTAACTTCCCATGACATTAAACTACTAATGGGACTCTGGGTGTGTTATCTACTACCTGATTAACTTCTCATGACATTAAACTACTAATGGGACTCTGGGTGTGTTATCTACTACCTGATTAACTTCTCATGACATTAAACTACTAATGGGACTCTGGGTGTGTTATCTACTACCTGATTAACTTCTCATGACATTAAACTACTAATGGGACTCTGGGTGTGTTATCTACTACCTGATTAACTTCCCATGACATTAAACTACTAATGGGACTCTGGGTGTGTTATCTACTACCTGATTAACTTCTCATGACATTAAACTACTAATGGGACTCTGGGTGTGTTATCTACTACCTGATTAACTTCTCATGACATTAAACTACTAATGGGACTCTGGGTGTGTTATCTACTACCTGATTAACTTCTCATGACATTAAACTACTAATGGGACTCTGGGTGTGTTATCTACTACCTGATTAACTTCTCATGACATTAAACTACTAATGGGACTCTGGGTGTGTTATCTACTACCTGATTAACTTCTCATGACATTAAACTACTAATGGGACTCTGGGTGTGTTATCTACTACCTGATTAACTTCTCATGACATTAAACTACTAATGGGACTCTGGGTGTGTCATCTACTACCTGATTAACTTCTCATGACATTAAACTACTAATGGGACTCTGGGTGTGTTATCTACTACCTGATTAACTTCCCATGACATTAAACTACTAATGGGACTCTGGGTGTGTTATCTACTACCTGATTAACTTCTCATGACATTAAACTACTAATGGGACTCTGGGTGTGTTATC